>NW_022992187.1:0-215853 GCF_902827175.1 Gymnodraco acuticeps
TGTGTTTTTAGGTGTTGTAGTGTGTAGGTGTGTGTTGTACAGTGTATATGTGTGTGCGTAGATGTGGCGGACAGACAGGTCTCAGTTGGTTTGGTGTCCTCTGCTTACTTTTAATACTTGTAAATACAACTTTTGGCCCGTAATTTATTTTCCTAATTTCAGCGACCAGAGAGAGAGAGGGGGAGGGGGGGATATATCCAGTCTCTGATTGTGTCACGTTATTATGAGAGTGCTCTCTTACTTGTTTGATTCTGAAATGGTATTGTGTAATTGTAAGTGTGTGTGTGTGTGTGTGTGTGTGTGTGTGTGTGTGTGTGTGTGTGTGTGTGTGTGTGTGTGTGTGTGTGTGTGTCCGCATCTGTAGCCTGTTATTGTCTCATTATACCACACTGTGAATGAATCAAAGTAAATATATAAGTCACCATGAACACATCTGTCCATCAGACAGAGGGCTGCTGTGCTTCCTGTCATCATTAATGGACGTCTCTTTAAAATGACCGCTCAGAGGAGAGGAGTTCTCATTTCTCTAACCGCCTGCTGCTTCCCCTCCTCTCTCCTCGGCTCCCCTCCTCAGTCCTCCGCTCGCATCTCCTGTGGGCGGCACCAAGTCTCGAGGATAGGCGTCGAGGATAGGAGTCGAGGAGGGGACATTTAAGAATTGAGAAGCCTTCCACATTGTGTCGCCTCAAGTCATTCTTCATGGTTTCCGAGCCCTCCATGAAAGGTATTTTAAATCTGAATCACACTGACTCAAATGTGCTGTATTATTAACAGTTTTCCTGACAAGTTTCTGCATTTTTAGTTAGTACATTATGACAATGACGAGAAAATGTGGGTCACAGTCTTACTGTAGATAGAGATGAAGAGCTCTTTGGAACATAAAAATAGCAGTGTATGAAAAATGAAGGAATATGACTGGAACCTTTTTTAGTGTGAGTGCACTTAACTACGTTGCCCAAAGAGCAGAATGACATTAGTGCTGTACTTACAGTGCAAAGTTCTTTCAGTTGGCACGGTTAGGATTCATTCTTGTGTGGAGTGTTCATTTATAAAAATCACATTGGAGATCATTGTGATCTGATTTGAACTCTTCAAAATGAAAAGCTTGGAGTGATGAGTGCTTTTCTGCATCTTCATGAAAAATACAGCTGTTAAAGTTGTTCAGCTTCCTCAGCAGCTTTTAGCTTTTAGCACTGACATGGCCCTTAGTTTGCCATATGCCATGGTCACAGTTTCCTGACTAATGCTGTCCCCACTAAGTGTGTCTGTAAAAAACTAACTAAATGAAATACCATTAAAACGACAGTAAGCATGTAAAAACACGTGTTCTTTTGAAATAACTTTGGTGAACAAAGTTATTTCACTGTGTTTTATTGATCATTGACTGTGAAAGTCAATGATCAATAAAACACAGTGACAAGTTCTACTGGTATTATCTAACTTTTTTCATATTATTGCAATACAATTCCAATCAAACCGAAGGGCTGTAGATGAGGAACACTGAATGTTAACATGTTGCACTATTTTAACTTAACATTTCTACTTGCCTTTCATTTAATTTATTGCGTCTTTTTTGGTCAATCTATGACTAGCACAGAGGTCCAATCCCCACTCAGGTTCAGATCAGGCATGCTGATCCTCCCAAACCCCAACCCTTCAGGATTCTCCTTCATGGCCCCAGATCCTGCTCCCTTTCTGTGCCCTGCTGTCCTCGACCACTTTAAGCCTGTATCCCTCTCTTCTCTATCGGAAGTAGTCAAGCACCTGCGGCCGACAAATTGCACCTTAGACAGCATTCCCTCTCGCTTCCTTAGAGATGTTTTTGAATCAGTTGGAGCAAGTGTTGTATTGCTTGTAAACACTTCTCTTAGCTCAGGATGTGTCCCAGCTGCCTTCAAACATGCCGTGGTTAAGCCACTACTTAAAAAGAAAAATCTCGATCCGTCCATTCTCGCAAATTTCAGGCCCATCTCCCAGCTACCCTTTTTATCTAAAGCCCTGGAGCGAGTAGTCTACGCCCAGTTGCAGTCATTTTTAACCACGCATGGCATCCACGAAAAATTTCAGTTTTCTGGCTTTAAACCTATGCATAGTACTGAAACAGCCCTTTTAAGAGTTTTTAATGATCTGCTCTAAGCCGCCGACTCAGGCAGCCCAGTTGTTTTGGTGCTGTTAGATTTAACGGCTGCCTTTGACACTGTGGATCATAGTATCCTGTTGTCACGGCTTGAACAGTCCGCAGGCATTACAGGCTCTGCTCTTGCATGGTTCAGGTCTTATTTGACGGACCGTAGCTTCTCAGTGCAGTTAGGTGCCTTCTCCTCTGCCAAAGCCCCTCTTACCTGTGGGGTTCCCCAAGGCTCGATTCTGGGCCCCATACTTTTTCTATTGTACATACTGCCCCTAGGTTCAATTCTTACAAAACATAATATCCCCTTCCATTGTTACGCTGATGATGTACAGATCTATCTGCCTCTCAATCAAAATGCCAACTCACTACAGCAGTTGAAGGACTGCTTAACAGAGATTAAATCCTGGCTGAGCCAACATTTCCTCACCCTTAATGAGAGTAAGACCGAGGTCATCTTTTTTGGACCCCAACCAACAGTCTCCCCGGTTGATATTCTGGGCTCCCTCAATAAAAATATCTTCCCCTCTGTTATGAACCTTGGAGTGACCTTCAACAGCGCCTTTAAATTTGATAAGCAGGTTAGCACTATAGTCAAGACCTGCTTTTTCAGTCGTTTTTATCTTTTAAAGACTGTTGAGATCATAGTATCAAGTGAATAATTAAAACAAAAGTTAATTATAAATCATATATGATCAATCATATTCTTGTATGAACCCATAATGAGAATGCTTCTTGATGGTTTTTGAATATGTATGTATGCTTACAATTTTAGTTGTTGCTGTTTGATAACTTTGCGTTTTAAAAAGAGGGTGTTGAGATCTTCATAGTATGTTGAATACTTAAAACAAAAGTTAATTATAATCAAATATAATCAATTATATTCTTGTATAACCCACAATGAAAATGTTTCATATGTTATGTTTTTCTATATTTACAGTATAAACCAAGTGGTTTGTTAAGTTGAGTGTAAGACCTATAATGATGTATGGGTGTCAGTGATAAGAGAGTAGGCAGTTTCTTCCCTCTCCTCTCACAGCAGATCACAGGGAGGGGGGCTCCGGACCTAAGGAGAAATGCATTGAGGCCTCAAAAAGGTGGTTATGTCATAGCCATAGAATATGTCTGGTCATGTCCCTTTTTACACAAACATGGGAAGGTGTGTCTTATGCCATAAGCTATGGAATATGTCTGGTCATGTCCAGCCCTGTACATCAGAGGCCAAGCCCAGTTTGTTTCATTGGTTTGGGTATGGAGGAGGTGTTTTTGGGGTTTTCTATCCTGTTTTTTGAGCATAAAGAGACTGTCTTTTTGGGAGGGAGAGAGAGAGAGAGAGAGAGGGGGGTTCCCCTGGTATATTCTCTCCCGGTAGGCTCTGTCCTTCAGAGCTGGGTAAATAGCTCTCGGTAAGGTTCTCTCGGACTTGGTAAATATCTCTCAAATTTCTTGGTTGAATGCTGAGTGGAATGATTTGATGGGAGATGTGTTTGCTGAGTGGAATGATTTGATGGGAGATGTGTTTGTGAATATTAGTACCCTGCCACCTGTGAGGACCTTCCTCCGAATTCATGCGGATAGGAATGGGTTGTTGAATGTTATTCCCGCCGTCTGTGTCGGAAAAAAGGTATGAAATTGATGTGAATTGATTGGGTGAAAATGAAAGTTTGAATGTGCTTTTTATTATCACCGGTCATTTATGAGGAAAGGCCTCTAAATTCTATCGGGAGATTTAGAAATCACAACTGAATTGGGCAGTTGAAGTTACAATTTTGGTAATAAATGTAAGACTGTGAATTAAAGTTTCATATTTGAACATGATCACAGCATCATTTTGTTTAGTATGATTATAATGTTGTAAAGAGAGAAGGTAAAAACCCTGTAATAGTTTATACCTATTTTTCTTCAAATAAACTGATCCCACCTTTTGGACTGGGATAACTTAAAAGACATCTGTGCTCTCCTCTCCTGCTTCAAAGGTAAGATTGCACCCTGCCACACTCACACTTAGGTAGGGTCACACCTCATTACTGATATCAAAATCCTTCGGGATCGCTTAAACAGATTTAAGAGAGTTGTCTGAATTGAAACAGCAGTTCATTGAACCTGGTTCTTCGGGGAGTTAATAGAGGTGAGATCTTGCTGACGTTGGTGGATCTGAGCCAAGCAGTAAACTTACATAGACTCAATAACTTCGGTCAGGTCGATTAGTAGGTCAGAGTAATTTCCCGGAATAAATTATCAGGACCTCACCCACTCTAAACAAGTCCTAGAAAAGGTTATTAACGCCTTTGTTACCTCGAGACTGGATTACTGCAATGCTCTGTATGTGGGTATGGACCAGGCCTCAATTAGACGCCTCCAGCTAGTTCAGAATGCAGCTGCACGTCTTCTCACTGGCCATAAAAAGCGCGACCATATCACCCCAATTCTGGCTTCATTGCACTGGCTTCCAGTTCGGTTCAGAATAGATTTTAAACTCCTTTTATTTGTTTTTAATGCCCTAAATGGGCTGGCTCCTGCCTATATAGCCGAACTCCTCCATCGCTACACCTCAGGCACAGCCTTAAGGTCAGCTGATCAGCTGTTGTTGATAGTGCCTAAGACCAGGCTTAAAACCCGAGGGCATCAAGCTTTTGCAGCGGCTGGCCCTAGGCTCTGGAATACTTTGCCCCTCCATGTGAGGTCGGCCCAGACCCTGGGGTTTTTAAATCAACATTTAAAACTCACTTTTTCTCTTTGGCTTTTGTTTAATTATCTATTTATTCATTTATTTATTCATTTAGTTCTTTATTTTAATATTTATAACATAACATAGGATTTCATAAAGTATTTTTAAAATAGTTTATACATTATTCAAATATAGGAATAGTAGATAGGATTACTTAAAATATAGTACCTTATATTTCATATTTTTTCCCTTTAGACCCTTGCGGTTTATTCTTAAAAATCCTTACCCTTACCCACCCCCCATTTTCCCTCTGCTGGTCTATGGCCTTGTAGAGGGTAACGGAGTACAGAGTCGCTTAGATAAGCGGGGGAGTGCATCTGACAAAGAGATAGGTTGTTGTGCTCCCTATCTCTGTTTCTTATCCTATATCTAATAGAACTGCTCGGGTCTTGATAGATTGAGTGGGGAAGTTCATCTTTCTAGAGGGTTATCAAGAATAACTTTTATCCAATGACCTTTTCCCTCTCTGTCTGTGTCTGTGTATTCTCTTGTTCCGATTAACCCAGCCAAATCTTTTTTCTTGTTTTGTATCTATATCTACGCCGGGATCCGGAGTCGAGGCTGATCCTCTTGCTGTAGTCCTGTGTCTTGGATCCTCTATCCTGAGTTCTGGATTAAGTCGTGGACTTCGGGTCGTGGCTGAACCTGTCTCTGCAGTCCTGCCTTGGGTCTCGTCATGCTTCCCTGATGGCTTCCACAGGATTGTAGCTGACATCCTCGTGGATTCATCTTCTTATTACAGACACATGCATTTCCTAACATTCGGTCTATATGCTGTAAAATGTATTATCTCTTCGATTTACACACGGCATCTATTGCACTTCTGTCCGTCCTGGGAGAGGGATCCCTCCTCTGTTGCTCTCCCTGAGGTTTCTCCCATGTTTTCCCTTTAAACTGTGGGTTTTCTCTGGAAGTTTTTCCTTGTACGATGTGAGGGTCTAAGGATAGAGGGTGTCGTTTTTCTCATACTGATATTCTGAACAATCTGTGCTGTTGTATTTGCTGTAAAGTGTCTCTACTGTAGGCTATTTTTATTATATGTACAGCACTTTGGCTCGACCAAAAATCGTTTATAAATGTGCTATATAAATAAAACTTGATTTGATTTGATTTGATGGCTCCATTGTTGCTCTTTCCTCTCCCAGAGACTCCTAAAGGCTGGGTATTCTGAGCTGCTAATGCAGAAGCACAAACAATCATCAGAAACCTGCTTCAAACTACTCACAGTCACAATCGAGACGGCCCTCGGACATCCCGGGTGAAATCCAACACAGTGTCACACAGCCAGACTCTTCCCACAACTGTCCGCCCCTCTCACCCTGGGCACCTCTGTAAAGGCAAGAGTCCAGCCCCTCTCACCCTGGGCACCTCTGTAAAGGCAAGAGTCCAGCCCCTCTCACCCTGGGCACCTCTGTAAAGGCAAGAGTCCAGCCCCTCTCACCCTGGGCACCCCTGTAAAGGCAAGAGTCCAGCCCCTCTCACCCTGGGCACCTCTGTAAACGCAAGAGTCCAGCCCCTCTCACCCTGGGCACCTCTGTAAAGGCAAGAGTCCAGCCCCTCTCGATGAGTTGGGTTCCAAAACTTGTTCTATGCAAAGAGGTAAGCCGAGCTATGTCTGGTTCAAAGCGCTGTACGTCCAGCCCCAGTGTCAGTCTTTGAAAAACTCCTGAACCTGACCTACACTTTCTTCACAAAGGAGACACGTTTAGAGAATTTGTGAAAGACTTCATAGCTGACATCCACTTAGGTAGGTAATCAAAATGCTCAATGAACTATGGATCCATCCTGAGATGAGGGAGGCTCTGGACATTGTTGGAGGACATGCCCTCTCAAAGTCCCTTGGAGGAAGAGGATAGTGGCTGTCGAGTGGCTGACCGTGTTGGTGGTTTCAAAGGACTTTACAACCCTTGATCCAGGAGGAACTTTGCAGATTCTCTTCTTGCCGTATACTCGGTACAAAGTCTAAAATGTTTCCATTGCAGTTGTCCTTTGCAAGTGATCCTACCTGAAGCTCCCCTCTGCATAAGAGATTTGCGACTAGCTCAGATATCCAGAGGGAGTTTGAGACACCATATCAGCTGTCCCCGGGGTAGACCCAGGAAATGTTGGAGAGATTATTTATTTCATCTTGGCAGGAAAATGTTTGCTGGCCGGAGGGAGGTCTGAAAAACCATGATTAGCTTGCGTTTTTCCCAAACGCAGATAAGCAGATGACAATAGAAGAATGGATTCATGTTTTGGAGATGAAATAACAGAGAGGGGAAAGATCTTACCACTATGAGGTTCCACATGCGGGCAGCTTCAGCCACCAGCGTGGACACAGAGCTGCAGCCTGGCATCAGCACGATTTTAATGGGCTCCGTGTACAGAAGGTCATAGAGCAGCTTGGTGGCCTCACCTGGATCACACTGTGGAGACACACAGAACACAGGACATCAGTATAAGAAACACACTACACCCAACATACCAAACAAATAGCCTATAGAGTCTAATAGTGTATGTATGTTAATCTAATACATTTAATTTGGATAAGCATGGTAATCAGACTGACTTGCAGCTCAACCTCATGGATTGACATTGAGTTCTAAAGACTTTCTTATTTGATAAAGCTTAGAGTTAGGGCTGGCTCAGGCTTGCTTTGAAACAGCCCCCAGTTATGATGCTCTTCCGGCCGCACCTGGAAGAATGTCCGCTTGAATCCACCTTCTTTTTCTTTTTATATATAGTCTATATGTTGTAAATATATTATCTTTTTCATCTATAAACACCACATCTATTGCATGTCTATGCATCTGGGAGAGGAACTCCTCTCTCGCTCTGCACAAGGATTCTTCAATTTGTCCACATTAATTGCACGGTTTCTTGGGATTGTTGCTTGTAAACTGACTGACTGATAACGCTCTGTAAAGGCACCAGCGACTAATGTATCATTTTAGATATTGGGCTATATATAGTATATATAATATTTCATTCATTCATTTAAACACATTTATGTTAAAGGGCTTTTCTTATTGGCTTACTGGAGGATGTTTTATTTGCAGCACTTCTTCTTGCTCCCCTGTGAAATGACTTGTTTTACTTTGCTGTCAATGTAATTATGATTAAAACTGCAGTTCATTTAAAAGGCACTCAGGTGCATTCAAACCGTGACTGTACCTTCTCTTTGTGCTTTTTGAGAGGAAACCAGCTGTGTTCAAGAGCAAAAAGTATTTGCAGTATTTAAACAATTAATGAGTTAAGTTTGCCCCTTGCCGAACCCAAGAACTGGTCGCCCATTTCTCAAATGGTTGTCAAGCACAACCATTGCTATCAAGCCCTGTGTCATTTCACAAAAGCTGTTTGAATCAATATTAGACATTTCTATCACATTTAAGTCATCATGCATACAGTATGTGTCATGATATTCAAAACATGGGGTTGAGCAATTAGAACACTGTTCTCACATAACTGATCAATCACGGATTTGCATATTCATTGTTTTCTTATTCAGGGTATTCTTCTCATCAAAAGAGTTTTCTAGTTTCTGCTGTGCTTGGAAACTGGTCTGTGTGCAGGAATATGACACGATGATAAATGTCAATGACCTGATGACGAAAGACCCTAATCAATTCCCAAAAGTTATCCAAACATGAGCGTTAAATGAAAAATGGCTACCACACCTCCACCATTATCATTTAAATAGCCTATTGATTTCCATTGACTATGGGCTGTAAATGGAAAGATTCAGATAATGGGGTTGACTTGTGGGTAAATGTTTTCCTTTAGCTCCACAGAGATATGTTGTCTCCGGAGATGGGGGTGACCTTGGAACGTGCCTCACATTGCACACACCCCCCCCCCCCCCCACCCCCCCCCGGCTATGCCTCAGCTCTCTGTTATGTTATGTTGCATGTGCACTGAGGAACATTGCCTTTCACAAAACCTTCTGTTTTTAGCTGTGTGCTATATCGTCTTCCATCCTGTGTTCAGTTCCCTCCACATTCATTTCATCCATGTCTTAAACTGGACAGTATACATACCTGGCATACGTACAGTACACCTTCAAATATTTCAACACATTTCTCAGTCTATTGCTCCCATTGTGTCTAAACAAACCCCAGCAGACAGTCCAATATATTCTAAACCACCAAGAGTGTCTGCAGGTCCTTGGAAATAGTTAGAGAAATAGATATAGATATTCTAAATGGTACAGCATTTTTACATTTCTGAATTTCCTGAACATGTCACCTTTGACAAATTGAAAAATAAATGCTTTTAGAAAAAATAATTGACATGGCTAAACTGGCATAGATAGACATCATGTGAATGATTTCTGAGTACAAAGGCCAGTGGGTTTACTTTACAGAGATGGCTATTGGTCATTGATTACCCATTAACGGAGATGGTCTTAAAGTAGCTGTGTATTTCCATAATTCTGTAATTGTTCTTAACAACATATACTACTCCTACCTACTACCAGATTACTGACTGAGATGACAGGGGTTTCATTCAATATGTCATTGTAAAGGCAAAACAAAATAGCCCCTCTTAAGATTTGAATGTAACACATATTAAACAGTTTGGCTTGAGTCTAAAAATCAATTATGGAAGCACTCCATCTAAAGATCCTTTAAGTTTTAAAAAAAATGGGAAGAAAATACCCCGACTGATGTACCACTGAATGTTTGAGGCAGTTATGTCGGGGGTAATGAGGGAGTTCAGAAACTGTTTCAGTTAAAAGCACAAACATTTCAAACGGGCTGCACTTAATTTGTTGCTGCAGTGTGTGCCAACATCAATAGCTGACAGCATGTAAACTTGGACCCAAACTGTTTCCTAGCAACCAGCTGCTGAAAGCATCTACATCCTGTCTGAGGTGAGATCTATTTGTGTGCAGTTAAGCCCCTGTCACACTGTCCCGAAATTGACACCCGATGGACACACGAATATGGAATTGTGAATTTCGCACGAAGATGGCCCCGAACCACACACGAAGGCAACATTTACATTACATTTAAGACATACAACTGCAATGAAAGTACCAAAAACAATTATGTTAAAGTACTATGATACTGTACTGATATCTTCAGACTTTGTTCTTTACTTTATCCGTCGTTATATGTAGAAAATATTACGTTTTCTCCGTAATGTTGTTTCCATAGCAACAACAACTTCCTGTCAACTCTCCTTCAAAATAATATATCATATCCTTTTTAGTTTCACAGAACACAAATTGGGTTATTTACATAATATGTTTACATGATTTTGTTGTGCAATAAAACAACCCGATGGACACACGATAAAGGAAATGTTCAAATTCGGCTGTGATCGTAACAACATCGGGCCATTCGTGAGGGCATCTTAAACCATCGTATGACCGCCGGTGGAGTTTCTCAGGCTCCGGCAGTAACTTCGTGAGCGGTGGCAACATCTTTGGCATGGCCAAAAATTGCCGAAGGACCATGCGAAGGTTCATTTTCGTGTTGAATTCGTGTGTCAATTTTGCCCTTCGTAAGGCCATCGTGAGGGCATCTTGTTATCATCGGTGCCATCGGGCATTCGCCCCGATCAGAGTGAGGGTGAATGCACCGATGATAACACGAAGATGACACGATTTGACAAGATGCCCTCACGAGTGCCTTACGAAGTTGCCGCTCACGAAGTTGCTGCCGGAGCCTGAGAAACTCCACCGGCGGTCATACGATGGCTTAGATGCCCTCACGAATGGCCCGATGTTGCTACGATCACAGCCGAATTTGAACATTTCCTTTATCGTGTGTTCATCGGGTGTCAATTTCGGGACAGTGTGACAGGGGCTTTAGAGGAAGCTGCTGAGGCATGCCCCCCCCCCTAATGCCACAGAGTCAACCGCTCGGTAACAAGCAGCGGACAGGAAGCTGCTCACTTCAGCCCTGAATGAAACAGATTGGTCTGTAAAGTGGGGCGCTGTAATCCCGAGCTGTGCGGTAGACTCATTAACCCTGCACTCCGGGGAAATCACCAACACATTCAAATGAGATACTGTTGCTGACCCCCCCATCACATCCTCACCCCGTGAACCTCTGGGACCTGCCGTCAACGTCCAGCCCTGAAGAGTCTGCACATCTTCCAGCCTGATCTCAGGGGAAAGCTGGAGAGATGTGCAGTGACTGACTGGTGAAGTACTGCAGCGTGCGGAGCTGTACTGAGATCAGAGGATAGCTGTGACAATCTTAGGTGGAAAGTGGATACAAGCACCAACATTTCCACATTCATCCCTTTGGAGTCATTTCATCTAAAAAAGTCCAGTAACATTTGCATCGTCCAAGGAATTCTGACTTGCTAACAGCTCTCTGGAAGCCTAGTTCATCCCCACTCTGCAGGATTTTCTATTAGGTATATACTGTATACATATTATATTATATTCTGCAGCACTGTCAGAGGTGATGTGCAGCTGGCGTGGCAGAGCGGCCGGGTGCTGTGGAGGTCTCTAGAGTTCTGTAGTGGTCTGTAAAGGTCTGTAAAGGTCTGGGATCAGTGACAGCTCCGGACAGCACTTCTTACATTTGGCTAACTCCGTTCAATATGGCTCTCTCAGAACAGACCAGCCAAAATCACGCAGCCATCTGCTCCTGTTTGTGCTCCGACACTAGTTGCATGATCTCGACGTTTCCCTTCAAGCCAAATATTTGTTTGTTTGAACCGCAGTTGCCCTGGTTACTATTGTCATGCCAACTCCAGGCTCTTGAAGTGGGGATCCAATGCAGAGCAGCTCGAACCAATCACTGTCAGAGTGAGCGCACACCTGTGTGTGTGTGTGTGTGTGTGTGTGTGTGTGTGTGTGTGTGTGTGTGTGTGTGTGTGTGTGTGTGTGTGTGTGTGTGTGTGTGTGTGTGTGTGTGTGTGTGTGTGTGTGTGTGTGTGTGTGTGTGAGGAAAGGCTGAATGTGAGAATCAGACAGGAATCTGCTCCAATTTATTACGATTTTTTTTTAAATGTGAGTCATTTGACTGCACCAGCACGATATCCACACTGAAGTATATTCAAGCAAGACAGTCATGTGATGCAGTACCACATGATTCCGTGTGAATACTGGTAATATCTTACGTAAAGCGACATAATGACGATAAGGACATATGCAAATATGGACAGCCATAGCTTACACATGCATTTGTTATGATTATATTACTTATGACCAGAAATAAGGTCACAAACTTTGCATCAGATACAAAAAGAAAACAGTTCATATTTATTATCCATCCAATATTAAAAACGACAATTTAGCGAGGCTGTAGCCAATGACCAGTGTTGGGAGGGTTACTGCTAACATGTTAACAGTAATCAGATATCTAAGTAACAAACTATGTAACTAATGTCCCCTGATTATTTTCCGTTACTTTTGGATAACCTCAATATCAAATGCAAAGAGAAGAAAAAATAAATATCAATAAGATGTTTTATGTAATGACAGCAGAAAAACGTGTACTTAGAAAAGAAGAAACCAACATTTAAAAGCAATGTTCCAGTAATCTGATGATGTCTCTTTTTATGTAACAGTACAGGAATACAGATGCCCTTTTTCTCTTCTTAACTTCCCCCTCACCTGTTATGATGTAGAGGCTGCTAAACATGTTTGATTGAATGTTTTGAGGTCAAATGGTTACATAGTATTGTTTTAAATGTTAATATGATATCCAGAACATAGTGATTAAGTATGTAGGATGGTTAGTATGCGATGTTGTACAACGCTTGTGATACTGAAGATGAAAGCTTGGATATATCTCCCTCTCACAGATGTTTAGAGAGAGAAACCCGGGGCTTTCAAGATTAAACACATCAAAAGGAATGTTAAAACTCTATTAATAAAGTATTTATTTGACAAATTGCAAGTGAGGAGTAACAAACATGGGTTCTGACCAGTCAAACAGAACGATGTTGGAGAAAAACATCCCTTAATCGCAGATGTGTCATTATTTCTAACTCTTGAGAGCATCACAACATGTAATCAACCCTGACCCTGAATCATGTCTAACACAGCATGAGAGCCGATGTTAGGATGTATGCCAGTTAAAGCCACTCTATAGATGTCCATCATGTCTCGGTTACATTCAGCTAGTGACAGCTGCTCCTGTGCGGTGATGCAGTATGTTGAAAGGACTCGTGTCTCATGTTACTTTGACAGTCCATGTTTTAAAGCAGTGTTTCTCAAACTTTTTCACACCAAGGACCACTTAACCAATAAAAAAACACTCGCGGACCACCTAACTCCACAAATATCCAAAATCGCATCATTTTTCTAGAACAGATTACAAATCGCCTGAAAATGGTACAAACAAGTGGCAGCAAGTGTGATGAAGGTGTTGCACTGGGCTATATCATGCAATTGAAAGTGAAACTTTAGCGCGCTGCATTGCGGAGATATTCCTGCGAGGGTGCGGAAAACTTAAATGTATTTATTTATTTCAAATGTGAAATGTTACCAATATACTCACGGACCACCAGTGGTCCGCGGACCACACTTTGAGAAGCACTGTTTTAAAGACATGATAGTCCGGCTTCTGTAGAGCTTACATCTCCATCAGCCCAGTGACTCACACAGGTCTGGTGCTCATTGCTGGCTGTTACCCTCTGTTCTAAAAACCAGTCAGAAAATTGTAAAATGGGAAAGGCCACTTACTAAATAGCTGGATTGGTACCATGCAATATTCATAAACATTAGCAAACATTTGTTGTAATTCAACTTAGAGAAACAGCAACTGGAACATCTTCATAATTAAACACTTCCCAGGAATGTTTATAATGAACATATCTGTATTATGCTGGTTATCAATTTGTTTCTCTTTACAACTAAAGCATGATTAGCATTTTAATGTGTTTTGTTATACGTACAGAAACTATGTATAGTACCTTTATATAACTATTAAAGGGGCCCTATCCTGCTCAATTTCAGGCTTATATTAGTATGTAGTGTCTCTACTGTGTTCAAAAAGCTCTTTATTGTTCTCACACCTCTTTTCACCCTCTGTCTGAAACCAGAGCCCAGTCTTAGAGATGTCCCACCCCTTAGCCTACCATGTGCAATGTGTTGGAGCGCTAGCCAATAGAAGTGCGAGTGTTACATAGTGATGTCACTATGGAATTATGGAAGTAAACAAAGGAGTCCAATGGAGGCGTTTCAGTGTGGGAGAGAAACTGAACACAGGGATTTAAAACTTTGCACACCATTCACATGCATTCAAACCTATAACACACTACAGAAAAGGGAAAACCCCAAAACGCATAATAAGGGCCTCATGAACTGGTTAAGGTCCCAATCTGTAGTGTTCAGTCCTTTATATATAGAAATAAAAAAAGCTATAACAAAAAACAAAGATCCCGAGGCATGTCCCTGAACAAGACATGGGAAATAGAAATCAACTCAGTTCTGTTGCATTCTCCATGCCCTCTGCAAACAGACTGCCTCTGAAATCTACCATGCATTCATTCATCCGTAGTTACATATGTAAGTATTGTTTTATGTGGTCATTTGAAAATATGTTGACAATAGTTGGATCACATTTCAGAACATGTAATATGTGTGTTGTTGATGTGCCACCACTACACCCAGCTCAAATGATAAACTGAGACACACGGCTGAACAGCATGACTGAGCGTTGAGCAATCTGGGTCTTTGATTTATTATTTAAATTTGTGATAAACATTTTTTGGGCGAAAACTTGATTATATGAAATGTGTCTTTAGGATGACTAGATGAAAAATAGCCTCTTGGCTAACCCTAGCACATCTACAGAAATGTTGATTAATGTGCACTGTCCCTGTTCAAATCAATGAATAAATCAAAAATATAGGCTCTTCAAATACAACTTGTGAGATGCAGGTAAGGTAAGGACAAAAAAAGTGAACAGTATCCAGTAAGGTATTCAGCAAAGCAGAGCCATACTGTTTGATATAGTGTCATTTGACTTGATCAACATTCAACATTTTCTATTTCTCTTTGTTTCAATTTTGTTCAGTTTCTAATTGTGTTTCTTGCATGGCATTGTTTATTAGTCTATGTCCCTGCACAGATCACGTTTGAATTCACACGTTGTTGTTTTGCTTTCATAATGTTCAGAGGTTGAGTGAAAGCCGTGAGACACAGATGAGGCTGAGAGTTTGTGTGGAGCAGACAGGAAGGCAAGGAGCGCGGGGCTGTCTGAACACGTGTGGAATGTTTAGCTGCGCTCTTTAAACAAGACCACACATGTAGTTGTTTTGCTGCTCTGTATATGTAGAACAGTTCTCTGGGCCTACAACCATACTCAATGGTATCTTTTAAAACACATAGATGGTTTCCAATCATCCTTATGATGGCTTTACATGATATGGAAACTGTAATATGGAGTAGACTGAAAAGATATACCACATTGTCTGCTGTGTGGACTCTGCTTGAGATATTCTGATCGGTAGATAATGTGCAATGTGTCCTTCACCTAGCTTTTATGTATCTTTTCGCTGATGGTACACTGATCTGCACATCAGGGGGTCAGCGTTTCGACCCCTCCTCCTCACGACATGTTGAAGGGTCCCTGGGCTAGACACCGAACCCCATTTGCTCCCGTAGGCATGTCTACGGCATTGGCTTTGTGTAAGTCCCTTTAGATATAAGTGTCAGTTCAATCAAATCAAATGTAATGTCATGAATCATGTTGGTCCAGATCATTAGCAGTCCAGCAATTTGGAGTTAAATGATTTAACCAATGAAAAGGGAGTCTTCACAACCTGGCAACCCAAAAGTTGTTGTATGATTGGCTTTAACTGGTCCATAAAGCATCACCAACTGACCATCAAATCAAATTAGTTAGTTTACATTTTAGAACAAAGGATATCCTATTTGAATTATCTAAATGTGCACTACCCAAACCAAAATGACACTTTATCTATGCAATTAATGGTCTTACTCGATACCGTCATGGGTTAGAACATGCTCACAGTAATGATTGCATGAATGTTGCATATTCTACAGGTCCTTTTCTATTGTGTTAAGTTGAATTCCTGCTACTGTGTATTCTAAAGTGACGATCCAACCTTTTGTCCCTCAGATCAACATACATTACAATGTATTCAGAGATGCAGAGAGTGGCCGCAGGAGCACTCATCTGTTGGTCACTCACCATGCTGTCGTAGTGTATCAGCTCCAGCTCGTAGTCGGGCAGTATGTCGGTCCTGCTGTTCACCAGGTCCAGAGCCATCTGAGCGGCGGGGAGGCAGGCTTGTCCCCCCGGCCAGCCTCCGCTCATGGGGAACAGGGCTCCGATGTAGAGCTTCTTCTTGCCTAGAACCGAGCAGGAGCAGGAGAGGAGGACAGTGAGGGTCAGAGAGAAGCGGGGAAGGGTCCATCGGAGGAGCCCAGCCATAGCTCCGTGTATTTCTCCAGTACCGTACTTTAATACTGTGGTGGAAGTGTGTGTGGGTCAGGAGGAATCTATTCCCATGAGCGACTAGATCCTCACAGATGGAAGCAAATTCAGAAAAATGAATTACATGAAGGGCATCGGTGGAATTGTACTGTTTCTTAAGAGCTGACAACCAAATGCATCAAACTGCTGTGAACACTTCTCCAACTAAAGAAGCCTTAGGGAAATGATTTGTATTTCTCTACCATGCAAATCAAAAATGATCCTCATGCAACTGAGTGTGAACGAAGACACACATAAGAGGAGGCTGGAGTTGCTGTTTGCAAACCAAACTTAAATACCAAACGGAAAGTGCAGATCAAACCGGGCTTTATCTCCTTCTGCTAAAACTGTTAAACAGGTATGGGCTCCTAGGTGTTGAGCACAGATAAAAGATGGTCCCTCTTCCTCCTCATGAACAAATCTGCACCAAGCTTTGTTCTGTCCGGATCGTCTCGTCGTGTATCTGCGCGTCCTCAGTAATCCGCCTACATACTCACAGCACTCCTGTCCAAATGCTCATTACAGCACATGCTCTATGAACAGCGCACAACAGAGAAACATTTCCAATAATCCAATGCAGTGTGATGGGAGCACGGTCAATCTCACAGCAAGGTCATTCTGGGATGGGAAAGCCGCCACAGCGAGCCTCTCAAGAGGAGGAGAGAGAATGTGACGGGAGCTGTGCTCAGCTTCAGCTCTGTGCTTCAGAGAGGGGCTGACTGCAGCACGGTGTGGGGGGGGGGAGGAGGGGGAGGGACCTTCAGTCTCTCCGTTTCACAAACCACTTTGAATTTGCAATCCTTTAACACAGCCCTGCTCCTCATTTAGCTTCCCCCCCCCCCCCCACTCTGTCTCTCCCCTCACACCGCCACATGGATAATGGTTAATGACGTGTCAAAGAAACTTCCCCTAGTGGACTCCAGGATTCAGCTGGTCCACATGCACCTCATTTTTAGTTATTGCATCAATCTGTTCACATTTAATAACAACACAATTACAATTCTGCTGTTGACATAGCAATTGGATTGGATTTGCCAGTGCTGAACGCCTCATTAGGATCATCATGGGAGGCTATCATTGTCTGCTGACACTCATGCATTCATTTAAATTCAATTGAACAGGGACCTTGGCCGGATTACCATACTATGGGGCCCGAAGCAAAAATGAGCCATAGGCCCGGATAGATATTTTTTCACGGCAGACATTTTATCTTGTTATAGCAGGAAAGCAAAAGGTGCAATCTATAACATTAAAAACAACTGCATTCCATCAGTGAGCTAGTTCCAGGGTTCTGGTATAGTGAATGCTGGCCAGTGTTGGGTGTAACGCGTTACAAAAGTAACGGAGTTACAGTAATATATTACATTACTTCGTTGTACAGCAAAAAGTAACGCATTACTAATGACATGTGGGTAATATATTACCCGTTACAATGCTCAGTAACGCAGTTACAACACATTTTAACCCGAAATTAAATGGTGTTTTGATTTTTAAGAATGTACTAACATAGCGAGACATTCCGACACCAGAGAGAAATTGTGCGGGTAGATTAGTAAACCTGGTGTTTACCCTTCAGGCTTCGCGTCGGGATCTTCGGGCAGTTGAATGTTATGCACCCTCTATTAAAAAAAGAGAACGGAGCGAAAAATACAAACAACAAATTGTGTCAGGTGCGCGTGACCTGCTCCGCTGCGTGTGCATCATTTCCAAAGTGCTTCCACAGCAGTGACACACATCTGTGGATAATCATTTATACGAAAATGGTTAAAGCAACCATCACTAAACGCCAGCAACACTGCATCTACTGCAGACCGTAGCAACAGGTCAGATGGGGACATCCCGTTACCCTCTGTTGTGGACACTAGCTTACTCCCGCCTGACTCGCCGCTCTCGCCCCCGGAGCAGCAGTCTTCGTCGCCCGAAACTATAGGGTACTTACGTAACCCCAGTTCTCAGAGTAACATGAAGTGAGGTGTCTCACTATGGGATGTGCCTCAACGCGTATGCAAACAGAAGCATCAATCTCATTACGCCAATCCTGATTGGCTGGTGAACTTTACGTCTACGTCAGGGAATCCACCCCCCCTTTAAGTAGCTTGCGCTACGTCGCAGCGTCATTCAACATAAGCACCTCTTCTCGCTTCGCCTTAGCAAGAAGGGCCGTCTGGTGAGACGGTGTTACTCTGAGAACTGGGGTTACATAAGTAACCTATAGTTCTCATTCATAACACTCCGTTCGATGTCTCACTATGGGATATTGAAACTCCCGTATTGCTAGACATGCTTATCTCGAAAATCACCAAAACAACCAGAACTTAACAGGTAGAACCCTGTCTCAACACGGGGCCCAGCACTGCGCGGGCCACACTTGGAGCAGAGACATCTAGCCTGTAAAAGCGGACAAAAGTGAGCGGTGAGGACCAGCTCGCTGCTGCACAAATATCTTGGATGGAAACACCCTTGAACAAAGCCCAGGATGTAGCCAGTCCACGAGTAGAATGAGCATGCAGGCCCGTTGGTGCCTGCAAACCCTGACTCGTATAAGCCAGAGCAATCGCTTCCACAATCCAGTGGGAGAGCCGTTGCCTGGTAACGGGCTTGCCCTTATATGGGTTAGCCCAGGATACAAAGAGTTGGTCATTGCATCGAAACTCTTTTGACCTGTCCATATAGGTGCGTAAAGCACGGACTGGGCACAGCAAATTCGGCCGCTGTTCCTCAGAGGAACACAGTGGCAGAGGAAATGAGCCAACCACCTTAGGTATAAAGGCAGGGTTGGGCTTCAGCAACACTCTCGTTTGCCCCGGGGCAAACTGAGTGCATGAAGGATGTACAGAGAGCGCATGAATGTCACTGACTCGCTTGGCAGATGCCAGAGCCAATAACAACACTGTTTTCAGTGACAGGTGTTTCATGTCAGCTTCTTCCAGGGGTTCAAATGGAGGTCGAGTGAGCCCATCTAAAACCACTGCCAAGTCCCATAAGGGCACCAGTGACCTGGAAACAGGGAGGAGCCTGCGAGCCCCTTTCATAAAACGGTAGACCAAGGGATGTTGGCTAGCCGTCTTTCCCTCAAAGCCCACATGGCATGCAGCAATAGCAACCAGGTACACTTTGATCGTAGAGAAAGCTCTGTGTTTATCAATCAGGTCCTGTAGAAATGATAGAATCACCCCGACAAGACATTGAAAAGAGATGAGTCCTTTTTGAAGGCACCACTACTCAAACACCCTCCACTTACAGTCATAGAGGGACCTGGTGGAGGAAGCTCTTGCACTCTGAATAGTGTTTATCACCTTCTGAGGGAGTCCCACTGTATTCAGGTTATACCACTCACGGGCCAGGCCCGTAGTGCCAAGCACTCTGGGTGTGGGTGAAAGATCGCCCCTTCCCCCCCGCCTGAGACAGTATGTCCCTGCGTAGTGGGAGCTGCCACGGCTGCTGATATATCTCCGCCAGCCAGTACATTGCAGGCCAGTGTGGAGCTATTAGGATCAGTGTGTGGCGTTGTTCTCTCACTCTGGCCAGAGTTGGGGGTATCAGAGCCAGGGGTGGGAACGCGTACAGAAGGACCGGAGGCCAAACGTGCACGAGCGCGTCCACGCCTAATGGTGCATTTAAATCGCGCATTGAAAAGAACAGCTGACATTGAGCATTTTCTTTTGATGCGAACAGATCCACCACGGCCCGGCCGTAACGCACCCACAGCTGACTCACAATTATTGGATGTAGAGTCCAGTCTGCATATAGTGGTGCACCTCTGGTAAGCAGATCTGCCCCGAGGTTCATCACTCCTGGTACGTGCGTCGCTCACAGAGAGAGGAGACGTCCGCAGCTCCATAAGATCAGTTTGCGTGCCAGCATGTGTAACTGGAGAGAACGCAAACCCCCTTGACGGTTTATATACGATATTGTGGTCGTGTTGTCCGTCCTCATGAGGACATGATGTCCTTTGAGAAAAGGCAGAAAGCGTTTCAGGGTGAGGAACACCGCTAAAAGCTCCAGATAATTTATGTGTGACCGTTGGAGGTCTCTGCTCCAGAGACACCTCACAGGTCGACCTTCGTATATACCCCCCCAACCCGTCAGACATGCGTCTGTGGTGACCACCTTCCGCGATAGGACAGCACCCATAGGCACGCCCCGTACTAGAAAAGTCGGGTGCAGCCAGTGGCGCAGTGCCATTACGCATTTCATAGTGACCATCACTCTCCGCGCGCCATGACGCACGGGGTCCAGTCTGAGGGCAGCTACCCAGCGCTGAAACTCCCTCATGTGTAAGCGTCCCAGTCGTACCACCAGGATGGCTGACGCCATGAGCCCCAGTAACCGCAGACATGATCTGAAGAGAACATATTTGCGTGGCTGGAAATGAGCGAGGCAAGCCCTGAAGGCTTTCACTCTCTCTGCTGACAGGCGGGCTGTAAAGGGCACCGAATTCAGGCATAGGCCCAGGAAGAGTACAGTCTGGGCTGGAGACAACATGCTCTTTTCTGTGTTTATTACGAAACCCAGGTCGAGCAGGTGTTTTACGAGGACATTCGTCTGCGTAATAGCCTCTTGCTCCGACTGTGCGAGAAGGAGCCAATAGTCCAGATAAGTTGCCAGGCGAATACCCTGTTGTTTTAACGGGGCTATCGCGGCTTCCGTACACCGTACAAACACTCGTGGGCTGAGAGACAGACCGAAGGGAAGTACTCTGTACTCGTAACAGACACCCTGAAAGGCGAACCTCAGATATTTCCTGTGTGGATAATATACTGGGATGTGGAAATACGCGTCTTTCAGGTTGAATGATGTAAACCAGTCGTTTTGGCGCACGAGACGCAACAGAGATGTGTGTGAGCATTCTGAATTTGTATCTTTTGAGATATTTGTTCAGAGCCCTCAAATCTAGTATAGGCCGAATCCCGTTCCCTCCCCGTTTGGGAACGAGGAAATACTTGGAATAAAAGCCGCTCTGACTCTGTTCGGAGGGTATTATAGATATAGTCTTCTTGTCTAGTAGCGAGAGGATCTCTTGCTCTAGAATATGGGCCGACTCTCCCCAGGCTTGTGAATACAGAATGCCCGAAAAGTGAGGGGGGGTGACAGCGAATTGGAGTCTGTAACCCCGTGTTATTGTCTTGAAAACCCAAGCAGAATCTGTGAGCATCCTCCACTTTTCGCTTCTCAAAGCGAGTGGAGATGTCACATCCCTGTCGTCTGCCCTCTGTGTCTTTATTTGTTGTGTTATGGGGCCCTCTAGTGTCTGAACACGGTGGTACCCCAGGTTGACAACCCCGGTCGACACTGCACATGCGCGTGGCGGTGATGCCTTCACAGCCCCGTCCATCGTCCGCCTTCTGAGAGAGGCCGTAGCCGCTCTCAGAAGGGGGGTAGACGTCAGACTGTTTATTGTTTTTATTGTCTTTCTTTTCATTTTTATTGACTGCGCCCTTGGCTTTAAGCCTGGAAACGACAGTGGAAAATGATTTATTAAAAGACAATAGTGATGACATGTGTTTGTGTGACTTAAACGAGCAGCAGAGCTTGCTGCCGTTGATGTTAAGTCCATTTCCCTCATAGCGCGAACTTGAGGATGACGTTCTGACATCACTCGAGGCGACGGGAAGATGGGGGCATGGTTGCACCCCGGAAACACATGAGCATCTAACACTGGAACGTGTTCTGGAGCTGGAGAACAGGGAAGTTCCAGCTCCTTTATCGAGGAGAGGAGAGGAGGCTGTCAGGCCGCCCTCTTCTTCTTCCTCGTCTGGTGGCTGAAAGTCTGGGCCGGCTGTGCCTGAGCGGCTGCTGCCGGAACCGGAGACTTTCTTGGGCAGCTCGTCCTCGCCTCGTGTCTTCTTCGAAGCTAGAGCGGAGCCAAATATGCCCTCGGGAACAATAGGCATGTCCAAGACGTCCTCTTTTTCCCGGTCTGGAAGGTTCGTCAGGGTAAGCCACCTGGCTCTCTCCTGTACCACCATTATCCCCAGTGCTTTGCCCGTGGCTTGGACTGCACAGCGCTGCACAGCGCTGCACAGCGCTGCACACAGAGACAAATGTCTGTGATCGCTGCGATTTTGTCCCACACGGCAGGCTCAGGTTTGATCGTCATGTCCTCGCAGAGCTCCGCCTGGTAGGCAGTCAGCAGCGAGGAGACGTTGAGCGCCCTGGCGGACAAAGCTGCGGCTTTATAGGCTCGTTTGGTCATTGCTGACTGGAAGCGGTCTGCCTTTGCCGGTAGCGTGGGGTTCCTGCTCGGTGCCGAAGCCAGCCGCGGTTGGAGGTGGGCTGCCACCAGCGGTTCCATGGGCGGCATGCGGAGCAGGCCGAGCTTCTCAATACTGACACAGTCCAAAGAGGAGGCACCCTGGATTGGGGCCTTGTTGCTGAAAGGGCGGTCTCTCCACGAGACAGACACCTCGTCCAGCATCTCTGGAAAGACTGGGAGAAGTTGCTTCCTCATCCTCGCTGCTTGGGGCAAGTTCTTCCCCTCATAGCGAGATCTGGAGGTCTCCTTGGCCACTTCAGGCCTGGGGATGTCCAGCCTGGACGCAGCGCGTTGGCACACGGTCTGCAAGTCCATACTGAGGCATGGCGAAGCTGGTGTGCTTTCGCCTGGGGGAGCGGACATCGCCTCCGGCTTGGCAGCCTGGGCAGATGAAACGAAGATATAATCTTCGGTCTTCTGGTTTTCAACCTTCCTAAATTCTCCCACACCACTCCGCTCCTCCGCTCCCTTCACTGGCTTCCGGTAACTGCTAGAATCCACTTCAAGACACTGGTACTTGCTTACCGTGCTGCGAATGGATCTGGCCCTTCCTACATCCAGGACATGGTTAAACCGTACACCCCAGCGCGTGCACTACGCTCTGCATCAGCCAAACGACTCGTTGCGCCCTCGCTGCGAGGGGGACCCAAGTTCCCATCGGCGAAAACACGTGGGTTTGCTATCCTGGCTCCAAGATGGTGGAATGAGCTCCCCATTGACATCAGGACGGCAGATAGCTTGCACATCTTCCGGCGCAAACTGAAAACTCATCTCTTTCGACTCCACTTCGAGCGTTAGAACGATTAACGAAGCACTTTTATACCAATAAAGGACTGGATTACCTAAAGCCAGTTGAGTAGGACTTGAAATGTTTGGCTCTATGAAACCTGATATACTTATATGATTCTGTTTTCTTCAAGGTTGTGTCTTCCTGGTCGAATGTACTTATTGTAAGTCGCTTTGGACAAAAGCGTCAGCTAAATGCAATGTAATGTAATGTAATGTAATGTAATGTAATCTTCGTGCTCATCCGAGTCGGATAAGAGGAGCTCAGAGGCATCCTCTTCATCCTCCTCCATATAATCCAGCTGTAGGACATCCTCCGCGGGTGGAACCACAGTGAGGTCCAGTTGGGAGCCCCAGCTTGACACAGCGCGGGGCTCCGCTCTCGCGGCTCTTGCCGCCACCGGGCCCCAGCCTGACACGGCGCGGGGCTCCGATTCCGCGGCTACCGCCGTTGTTGAGCCCCAGCCTGACACAGCGCGGGGCTCAATCTCCGCGGCGGTCGCCACCATGTCCCGATTGCCAGCCGGCGAATCAACGGACATGAAGGGGTCCCGTCCCGACAGGCTAGCTTGGCACGCTAGCCGTCGGCGGAGGCTCTTGATGGTGAAGCGGGCACAATGCCCGCACGAACCGGGGGTATCGATAGCTTCCTGGGCGTGTTCCAGCCCAAGGCAGGACGAGCAGACCTGGTGTGAGTCCGTGCCCGAGATCCTAAACCCGCAGCCGCAGAGCCGAGCCTCCGACTCGAGCCTCCGACTCCTCTGGTGTGAGGGAGAGAAGGGTCCATCCTCGTTTGCCGTGGTGTCGGCGCGGAGGGATAAACTAGTAACAGGTATGTTACTGTTTGAAGAAAAAAATCAAACCTTACCGTTATTTCGAAAGAAAAAACGGCGGGGCAGATTACAATATTAACTGGTGTGTTAATATTTGTTCAATTATTCTGCAAAGCAAAAAAAGTAACCGGGAAGCGCCCGTCGACCGAATGTTAGCTTGGGTTCAGTCTGTGGACCGTTAAGCTAGCCCGGCTACTGATATTCGAGATGTGCTCTGAAGCGAGAAGAGGTGTTTGAATGACGCTGCGACGTAGCGCAAGCTACTTAAAGGGTGGGTGGATTCCCTGACGTAGACGTCAAGATCACCAGCCAATCAGGATTGGCGTAATGAGATTGATGCTTCTGTTTGCATACGCGTTGAGGCGCATCCCATAGTGAGACATCGAACGGAGTGTTATGAATGAGAACTATGCCGCCCCTCTGCGGCCCGCAGGTGCCAGGATACCACGGCAAAACAGAGCCTGCCCAGGTATATCTAAACAAGTACCCGCCTGTACAGTGGGGTTAGGCGGTCATTTTGCAGCTCGTGGTATGCAAATAGACAATGGAATATTCATGTGAAAATAGTGCCATATTCTGCCATGCCTGTAGAAATGTTGGGTCAAATATAATGCATACAATAGCACAGATGCCTTCACCACGAATGGCTACAAAAAGATCTCATATCCCAAGCTTATCAACAAGCTAATGTTGCAGCTGAAATGTTCTCCAGGTCACAAAGTCAACCTCACATGATGATGTGATACCAGTTTTCAAGCACAGTAAATATTCTCTTCCCAGAGTATATGATGGGACCAAAGTGATGATTTGGTACATGGTTTTAATAATACTTTTGCTTTTCAATGTTTGCCATGTCAAAACATGAGCTGGTTCAAATAATATTTGCCTTGATTTACAATATGTTCTCATTTGTTTTATCAGTACAGCTTTGAAGCTTTTGTGCTTTTCCTTGCCATAGTCCACTTTGGACTATATGAAATATTTCAGGATTGCACTTTTAACTCACTTGAAATGTTCTCACTTGCTTGGTTTCAAAACATAACAAATGCCATAATCTGTTCATTGGGGACCATCAATGCTATTTTTCATTGCTGTTGCCGGCCACTATTGCTCATGTAAACCTACTACTGCTGCGCCCCCTGTAATCTCAGAGGCACCCTGAGTCATTTTGTTCTGGAACCGGGCCTGTACACGGCCATATACTAAACACACTACAGAGCCCATTCCGTGTCCTGTTATTGTTTACTTCCTGTCTGCCTTCTTCTGGTGATTTATCTGACATCCAGCGCTCCGTCTTTTAACCTCTTTTCCTTTCTCTTTCTTGATCCTCCTTAGCAACCTTCATTATAGTCCTTGACAGTGGTCTGTACTGAATTAACAACGTGTCACATGTTAAGAATTTACAATCAGAATCCAGTATTCAACTAAGCCGTGTAATAAAAGTTGTCAGTCGCCTTAAGGGCCTACACAGTTGTTATGCTATACCACATCGCCCTTCACTGGATGTATAATGAGCTGCACTAAACTACACTTCAGCATTTAAAATACCTAGCCATTCTTTAGTGGTTATTTGGTAAAGTAACTCAAAAGTAGTGTAACTCATTACATTTCAGAGACAGTAATATTGTAATGTAACTTATTACTTTCAAAACAGATGTTCTTTTTCTTTATGGATATTTTACAAATCACTCCCCTTTCAAACTGTATTCTTGTTTTACTGTCATATAGTATTTCATAACTGTTTTTCATTTATTCTCTTGTTTTTTTATAACTGTAATGATCATATGAAGGTGTTAACTATCTAAACCCTCAGAGAGTCCTTTAGCTCACCTGAGTCTCTCAGTCTGAGAGGAGAGGACTCTCCTCCAGCTTGTTGTGGAACAAACATGGATGTATAATAAGAACGGGATACAGCGTGGGAGGCGGGGCCTCATTCATTCCTATGAGAGCTGCTCATTAGCGCATGATGATAAAATGTCCCACCTTTTGAGAGAGTGAAACGTCACAGATTACCCAGCATGCCTGAGAAGTACCCGTATGTGCGCTCATAGAGCATGCGCAACTTTAACCAAAATGCTCGTTCACATCAAGCACGTCAATTTGCGTACACGTAACAGCACCGTGCGTTCATGACAGCATGGTAATGGTTTGTTGTTATCATGGATTTGATATGAACGAGGCGGCAGTTAGCAGCTAGCGGCTAGCTAGTAATGATGCTAATGTACACATCAATCGTTATGTACTTATATTACGCTGTAACAGGATCTAGTGATATCCAACAGAGCTTCATTTAGCATGAAATAATTATTGCACTGTATATATATATATATTTATATAGGCCTACAGTGCAATAAGCTTCTTAGTGCAATACGAAGCTACAGGGACGTTAATAATGTCGGTAATATTAACTTTATTTAATACAACATTTACGGTACAAGATTTAATCATACAGCCCATGTAGTATGATAATGAATTACAGCAAACATGTGCAATATATCCATTATTACAGCTCCGTGGGATGGCAGTAAGACGATATGGATCCGTTCTTATCCATGGGTAAAGATAAACGCAACTCACATTGGTTCCTCATACAGCATCTCTGTAAACTACGTGTATTCACTGAATTTCACTCTCTGCCTTTAACGGCTCGTTGTAGCTCCAATAGCTTCAGCCCCCACCCTCCCTGTGAGCACAGTGTGCTCTGATTGGTCGGGACACGTAACATGAACGTGCCGGGCGGCGCGGTCCCGTGGGCTAGATGCGCGTTCATAATGCAGAGGGAAATAACTCTCAGAATAACGTTATTAGCACATTATTACAACTTGAGGAACGAATGTTTTTAATAAGGGCTATACAAGTGTTCATACTGGTAGTTTATTTAGTTTTTTAAAAAAAATTATCCAACGAGTTACAGACCACTCTTTCCCCATGTAAATCAATGGGAAAAAGTGTTTCCGGGCCTGGCAACCAAACGGAAGTGTAGTACCGCCGTTTGGCCAGCACGAATATTTTCATCTGAGTCCGGCGCACTTCCTGGGGGCTTGGGAACAAACAGCTCCGTATATCCGTTAGTGCAGCTAGCTAACCAGATGCTAACAACACGGTCCCTGCTGCTGGCATCTCTCTATCTATCTATCTCTCTCTCTCTCTCTCTCTCTCTCTCTCTCTCTATCTATCTCTCTCTCTCTCTCTCTCTCTCTCTCTCTCTCTCTCTCTCTCTCTCTCTCTCTCTCTCTCTCTCTCTCTCTCTATCTCTCTCTCTCTCTCTCTCTCTCTCTCTCTCTCTCTCTCTCTCTCTCTCTCTCAATACGCTACATCCAAACACACACAGAGCCGAGCTTGAATGACACAAGCACACTTTTATTTCCATGCAACTCTCTGATTTGTCTGGTGTCTTGCCTCTGTTGCATTCACTGAACACGGGAAATTACACTCCTGCCGTCCTCTCTAGTGTCATGATGAGGTTGACGTAAAGCACGGTTAATGGATTATATTATTGAGGTAGAATTGTCCGGGGCTACAGAAAAAACATTCGGGTTTATTTTATTGGCTACATATTGCACAGCGGGAGCAGCAATAACCGTCAAATAATAATTCAGACAGGGGAGCTCTGCACCGCCTGCCTGTCGCTCGGGGGTGCTGCAGCGCCCTCAGCACCCCCCTTCCCATGCCCATGTGTGAAGGTCACCAATGTATCTGGTTCCTCTTGCTCTCTATCTATAGTAAGGCAGTTGCCTTGTAAGTGACTGTTCATTTTGAACGGCAACATAACCCATTGTACCTCAGACAAATAAACATTATAAGAAACAAAAGCACTGCTCTTCGGGTTTTGCTGCAACAGTCTAACTTATTCTCATAAAACCAAATAGCAATTTCGAGGCTTTTGACCACACCTTATTATTAAGATGAATACTATTGTCAAGCTGACATTGTTGAGGCAGTTTAGAGACCCTTTGACCGTTCTCTACTCTTGCTAATATGACGCTATGATTAGCTATTGTGGCCACAGTGGCTGTTGTTCAGCAAAATGACATAGCCTGGCTTTCCCGATTCATTATAAGATCAACGTTTTACCTTGTTGTGATATCTCGTTTTCACTTATAACATTTTATTTGAATTGTATTATCCTTGAGTGAACTCTAATCAGTGCTGTCCTGTATTTCACTCTTCCTCTGTTGCTGCTTTAGCTCCTGAATGTCCTTACAGGGATCCATAAAGGTCCATAATCTTATCTTATGGGGCCCCCACATATCGGATTTGTATATCCCTACTATAGATACACATCCATAGCAAGACAGAGTCAGGGAAAGAATGCAATAACCGCCTAAAACTGTTTATATTTTAGTTTAGTGGTGCATGTAATAAACAACTTTTATTAAAATAAGCTCATTTCCAAGCAGCAAATGTGGAGTCTTGTTGGCCCATGATGGTCTTGAAAAGTTGCATGCAAAGTACATTTAATAAGATACTTGTGTCTTTGTTTGTGTATACCTTGAAATAATTGTTTGAACTCTTCAAGGCTAACAGTGATCTTGGTGATGCTCGAATGAACACAAACACAGGCTCCAAGACAGACCTTTCAATGCAAAGTGATGTTACTTTGGGTCATGGGGGGTGGACCCCAGGTGACCCACTCAGGGTTAATCAGGTCTGACCAGCTCCAAGTACTTTGCCCTTTTCATCTCAATGATCCATCTGGTCTTCCTAGGGAACAGTTAACTCAGGCAGGACCAACGCCTCGTGGCTTCGGACCTCATGAGCATGTCTGCACCTACGAGGGGTCACTGCTCTGGGGTCAACATTTGAGCATTTGTGCAGGATTGATTGATCCTGACTATTGGCAAGGTCCATCCCCACAACCAGCAAGTCTCCTCTTCCTCATTAGCTACTAAAGGTCATCGTTTTACTGGTAGCAGTTTCAGTATTAGTGATAAGTAGTAAATACCTATGGTCATATTTCCATTAATGTGATATTATGGCAAGGATCTTACAAAAACGACATATTTTTTGTTATTTCATGTGGTATTCTTTATAACCCAATACATTCTTTTAGTTCCGCAAACCACATTTCAGTGATGTTTTTGGGCCACAATGAATCATGCTCTGCTTCTCCCCCACATATGTACACACATTTCTTCATTACAGACTCTACCAGAGAGAAGTGTGTGTGTGTGTTAAGTGTATCTTTAATAATGTAACAGCCCAGTGATGGGTTGACACTCTCTCTTCATCATCATTTATTTTCCTCCTTCTCATTTCCAGGTGCCACAGAGCCCCTTCTGTGCGTTCTTTATATCTGCTGCAGTGGCACGATGTCTATCTCTCTCTGTTCCATCCTATTTCTGTTTCCAGGCACAGCTCTCACCTGACAGACCCCCATTCTTTCTTGGGTGGGTTGATATGTACCTCTCTGCGCCTTCTGTATGGCCGTCTCTCTGGGCGTATCCCTGCTGCTGGAGAAGAGAGGCACACGTCCTTCAGCTCCAGCTCCTTTCTGTCATCAGACTGTGCTGTCGTTCACTGTGACCCCAGAGCAGGCAGCCTGGCACAGACACCTTGTTAATCCACGGACATGAAGGGGGAGGACCATGTGGGGCTTTTATTCCTCCACTTTGAGCGGAGCTGATAAGTGATTCTGTTTCATTTTGTAAAATGGAACACTTATGATGAAGTGGTTAAAAGCAGAGCTCCTGGCATTCAATTCATTAAAAAAGCTTAGGATAGTTCACCAGTGTAATCTTCTACATGTGTGCTTGAAGTGAAGCTCATTTATGTGCTATTATAAAGAGAGCGTGTGGTGCAGTGGGTTGTGCGTTGGTGTTGGGATCAGGGGGTCACAGGTTCAAACCCCACTGCAGTCAGCATGTCGTTGTGTCCCTGAGACACTTCACCCCAAAGTGCTCCTGTGGGGATTGTCCACAGAATTGAGTATGTAAGTCGCTTTGGATAAAAGCGTCTAACAAGTGACATGACATGAAATGTGATATTAAGTGTACAAGTAATGTTTTTATACTGATGTTAGTTCGTTCATACTCAGAGCCAAATTAACGTCCACTTCTAGATTACGAAAGCATGCGTTGTCATCCCGCGAAGAATGAACACGACAGCTACAGTACAGTCGCTTCATAGTGCACCTTTTTTGAGGTAGATTGATGAAAATAGCATTGTCTTTTTTTTGTAATATGACTGACTGATCAAAGTTATGCAGAGCGCTCCAGTCCCAGCTGTGTGCGTCACTTTTTAGTCTCCCTTTTTCTGTTGTGTGTAAAGCTTCATGCAGCGCTTTTTTAATTTGCAGTTTTGTGTTTCTACAGCACTTCTTTTGAAACGCTGCGCATGTTTCGGCAGGTTGGTGAAGATGTCTCTTCATTTGCATGTGTTTTGGCACAATTGTGTTTTTATATTGCATCATTTTTGAAAGTGCAGCGTGTTTCTCCTGGAACAGCGAGGAGGGGTAGTTAGCTCATTGTTTGTGGCTAACATGTAGCTACCCATTTCCTTTTGTCCCAAGCTAGAGAACATGTGATATTACTTGATCTGAACTGGGTTGGAAAAACGCACTCCAGACAGGTTTAGTAAACGTTTACTAAGTGCACCTGAATTTAACCAGCATTAATTTCTTCTGGAATAAAACTGCACCTCAGGTTTGCTTGATGTCAGTACTTTTGAGATCATTTGGTAAATATAAATATGTTAGGTGGTGTACCATGTGAGCATCATATACGTTGCATTATTGCGCTTTAAACAGATCTGCTGTGAGGAGCATGATGCTGCCTGATTAGGCGTTTTCCTTAGAATAAGTGTATACTGGCAGCACATGGTTCAGTGCCAACGCAGGGAACAGTGGGTCCTAAATGCAGCAGAGCGGAAAGAGAGTATTTGGGGAGATGTAGGGGGGGTGGATGACAGTCAAATATTCAACCATGCTGTAGAGTGCAGAATGCATTTCGCTGAGACCCTTTCTTAAAGAAGGAACAGGTCATGTGTGACTTTTTGAAACCAGGAGCCTGTTTATGACTTTACTAAAGGTATCAATATCTTTAGTAAAATCATAAAGTATTCCTCTCGATAGTATAACACAAACTATGTGATCGTTTGCATGGATCTCTCTGCTCTGCTAATGAACTCATGACCTTTTGCACAACGCTAAGCTACAAGAATGAAAGTAAATGAAAGGAGCTGACAGGCCCAGTTTAGTTAAGTAGAGCACTGGATCAAATGGAGCACTGCTGTGATTCTCTCCCTCCCTCCCTCACCTCTTTCTTCCGCTGTCTTCTCCTCACTGTTTCTATTTCTCCCTCTCTAACCAAGTTTTTTCATTTCTATATTTGCCCGAGCACAAAAGCCCTGCAGGGTAGATCCAAACCAAATGACATGTTACTATATCTTACACTGCTGCTGTGCTCCACTTCCTGTTCACTGCAGCTGCATGAAGCCTTCCTCTTATCTACGTACTGTAACATGCACAGTATGTATGCATGGCAGCACTCACATCCCTGACACGGTCTCTATTAGCATTGTGTAAGTCTTCTCTCATCTCAAAAAGTAATGATTACCCAAGATGTGAGCACAGTATGAATTGCAATTGTGAAAAAGCAGGGCTTCTCAACAAGACAGGATACACAAATAATGGAAGAAGCGAGCAAATGGACCTTCAACGCAGATTCTTTTGATGACCTGTATTCATTTATATTTAGTTGTCGTGATAATTGGCCTCTTTTATGTAGGAGAAGCCATGAAGCAAAATAAGCTTTTCAAAAACAATAAATGTGGCATATCAGACATTTCTCATGAATGTTTTTTTATGTTGTTAGTGTTATTTTTATTTTCAGTCATACTGAATTGATTTGGAAACACTTTTTTTAAGTAGAGGCCCTTTATGTATTGGATACGTTTTATTTGAAGCAATCAACATTTGTTGATTGATAAACAACCATTGTTTTACACATTTGACTAAAAGGCAATATCTCTACACAGTATACTGTCCAACTTAGATTTCTCCATCAATTGTATTGAATAACTGTCTTCCCTCTCCTTTCATTTATAATTGAATGGCACTGATCATTCTACTCCGATGTAACAGGCTCTGATTTGAATGATGTTAATGTGCTAACATTACAATGGAAACAAGGCTGGCAGAAGGCCCTTCCCTCCCTGCTGTCTGTCAGAACTGAGTCCTGTCAGGTCGGTTGAAACCCTTTGGCATGCAGGTTCCAGCAGAGCTCCAGAGACACGTCAGGCCTGCTGATGACAGCTGGAGCAGCGCTTTACAGAGCACTGATCCAAGATCAGATTCAGGGCATAGCTTTGTTTCAGTTGGTCAGTAGCTAGGGTTTTAGATAGTCAGTAGGTAGGTTTAAATTTGTGAGTAGTTTGATTTGAACTAGTTAACCTTGGTGTTTGTTAGTGAGTAGCTTGGTTTTTACTAGTAAGTAGCTAGGTTTTAGCTGGATTTAAACTAGTCAGTAGCTAGGTTTCAATTAGTCAGTCGCTTGGTTTCAATTAGTAAGTCGCTTGGTTTCAATTAGTCATTAGCCAAGTTTAAACTAGTCAGTAGCATGGTTTTAACTGGTCATTAGTTTGTTTTTAATACTCAGTAACTAGGTTTTAACTAGTCAGTATCAAGGTTTGATCTAGTCAGTAGTTAAGTTTAAGCCGATGAGTAGCTTGGCTTTAACTAGTCAGTAGCTAGGTTTGGATTGGTCAGTAGGTTGGTTTAAACTAGTTAATACCTTGGTTTTTCTTAGTGAGTCGCTTGGTTTTTACTAGTAAGTAACTAGGTTTTCATTGTCCTCACCAAAGATAACTATTCAGAGCAACCTGTTCTTAGGATGAATTTGCGGGATGAATATGGCACTTGATGGCCCCTGATTGGTTTACCTAACAAAATAAGCAAAGAAAGCCACCCATGTTTGAGTTAGTGAATGCAATTAAATAAGATGGCAATTTACTCTTAAAGGTGGGGTAGGCAATTCACTTCAGAAACACTTTTTTATATATTCCATGGAATGCTCTTAACATCCCGATAGCAATGAATATATTAAATGCTTTGACAATAAATACATACAAAAAAATTCATCTGTGGAAGCCGTAGTACTGTAAAAAGCACGACCAATCATCTGAGCCGGCCCGGCTAAAATAACTGGATGGCCTACCTGCCTGTCAGCCAGTGGCGCCAGCAGGGGGGGGGCCAGGGGGGGCCATGGCCACCCTGATATATTTGTTGGCCCCCCCACCACACACACCGCCTCGCCGTATGCGTAGTAGTTTATCTGATATTTAACAACAAATACACAGCCAGCGAGTCGCTTGATTTGAGCTTCCAACACTCATACTGCAGCCCCTCCCTCTCCCTCTGCTGTAACACTCTGATACTCGGCGCACCACTCTGATACTCGCCCGCCGCACTCTAATACTCGCGCGCACCACTCTGAGATTCGCACAGACAGCAGCAGGTTGCAGCAAAACATTTCTTTCTACTGACTTTTCTACTGACTTGACAAAAATCCACCAGACTTCTAGAAGGAAAATCGTATACGTTCGTTGCCTGTTATGCCCCACAACACTTTAGGCTTTAGTGTGTTAGCTTTAGGTAGCAACAAACGGAGATATGCTTACCTTTAGCTGTTATGCTGATCAAAAATTGTGTTCAATGGCATTAAAACGAGAAAAACGCTGGAAGACCTGGAAAACAGGCTCGGGGCTCAGTAAAGGCTGGTTTGACTTCAGGTATAATTCGTCTGGAAACACACTTTGGCAGCTATCCTAGTTAGCGTTAGTTTAGCTTGCTAAGCTAACGTTAGCTTATGTCGGTATGCTGGGCTGGTGTAATGCGTAGGCTACTATTAATCACTGCTGTGTGTGATGTCAATTTGCAGAAGATGAAGAGAAAGTCAACAGACATCTCTTCTTATTGTAAGAAGAAGAAGAGTAAAGGAGAGACAGAGCTGTCAGGGGAGCAGCAGCATGGGGCTAGTGAGGAGATGACCATACATGCTAGAAAGTACATGTGGAACTCTGTTTTGTAAAAGTGAAACTAAAACCTAAGTACAGTTTTATTAATGTGATTGTGACCTTTGTAATCATTTAAGTCTTCTACACACTTTAGGTCTGCAGCTCCTTCAAAATGAAACGAGAATCTATGCAGTTTTTCCTCTTCTGTGTTCTGAGGTTATGAGCCGACCATTAGTCCAGTTTGTTTTCATAATGTTCTGTATGCTAATTTAAAAAAAAGGGTAACCAGTTTGTTTATAAAGTATATACATTCCAAAACAAATGGAATACAAGCTATATGTATTACTCTCACCACAGTGGCCTAATCTAAAAAAAAAAATAGAAATATGTCTCGTCACCTATTTTCTGTCTAACACTAAAAGGTGGTGTTTTGTGTCATTTATAATGTTTTGAGTTTGCTATAAAGGTCAATAATAGATGGTGTTTTTGTGTTCAATCACAGTATGTATTTACCATTTTATACCCCTTGTGTTTTTGGGTCCTGTTGAAATAAAATAGTCATGTTTTAAAACTTGATTTAATAAAGTCATGTCAATCATCTTTGATCCCAGTGTGACACAAACAGCTTTGTTCAGTCGAAAACTATTTATAACCTAGAGACATAATATAACTGAAGAACATGTTGTGTTGCTGTTGTGTATTGTATGTGTTGAGAATGCTGGAAATGTTGTGCCTTACAATAAAGGAACTTGTTTAAATTAAGCTGTATTTGTCTTTTTAAAAGGAAAGAACAACTAGCATATATAAAAAACAAAACAATAAATCACCTAACACATGTATGCATAACACAAAACAAAGTTCTTTTAAATGTTGTTTGAAATCAAATGTTAACTATCCGTATTATATTCACTTCAGAAGAATAGTATCAGAAACCAAAGTATATCAGTAGGTGATTCTCTTTGCCATTGTTTTAATCTAGTCTATACCTTTACAACAATTACATTCTTGGTTTTGGTGGGTCACCCCAAGATTTGCAGTGGCCCCATTTGGCCACCCCTATGAAAGATCTCTGGAGGCGCCACTGCTGTCAGCATGTGCACAAACTTATCCCGTGCCCTCATTGGTCATGTGCGCGTTCGTGTGTGTTGGAGGAGGGGCTCTGTAAAGAAGTCTGAAGGAATTTTTTTCCGGCTGCGTACTTTCAAATTCTAGCGCACTCGAGCTGGTTTCTCCATTCTTACCTACCCACATTTAACATCAGGCTGAGTTCTGAAAAACGGTCCAGAGTAGCAACAGTGTTCAAAGCTGCAACGTTTTTAAAGAATGAAGTTACTTTTTGGCCTGACTGAGTTCTGTTGATTTCTCCAAATTTGTTTTGATGTTTTCATTAGGATCAAATCTGTGAATCACCGGATTGTGTTGGCCTCAATCAGTGCTCTTTAGCCGGCAGATAGACCCTCAGTCCCACACATGCTGCTGTGTCTCACATCTGTTAATGACGATAGTGAGAGTGGCTGGGCTAGTTCCAGTAAGGCTTTAAACCAGGGGTGGGGAACCTTTTTCCTCTCAAGGGTCATTTCAATTTTTTCAACATCCTCCGAGGGCCGTACAAATGATTGACCTCTGCTTAAAAAAACTAAAATCACAGCCCATTCATTTGGCTTTTCTTTCATGCTGTGCAAAGAAAAAGCAACCTCTTAATCCAGATATCTTACCATGACTCGCACATGCATGCACGTGCACGGTGTGGCATGACCACCTAAATAGAAAGATATGGACACAAGATGTGTGCAAATGTATTTAGTTTCCTATGTGGACATGATTTAAGTGGGGGGGGGGGGAACCTAACCTCCTCTAGGGGGGACCGGGGGGCATGCTCCCCCGGGAAGATTTTTTTTTAAATGTTGAAGTTAAAAACATCAATCTGGTGCACTTTGAGAGCAACATTAGGAGATCTATGGATACATCTCTCAGCATCCATATGAAACAGAACTGTAAGCAGATTTTCTTTTTCTTTATGGATATTTTACAAATCACTCTCCTTTCAAACTGTATTCTTGTTTATTAATAACAACTTTTTTTACTGTCATATAGTATTTTATACCTGTTTCCTTTATTCTCTTGTTTTTTTATAACTATAATGATCATATAAAGATGTGCCTTTACCTCACTGGTTGTAGAAAAAGCTTCTTATATTCGTTAGCATAGCTAGCTAACCAGATGCTAATAACAACAAAGTTATTGACTGTATGATCAGTATGACAGATGAACAGATCGCCACTGGGCTTTCAACTAAAACACAGCCACGCAAAAACTGCGGCATGTGTCCGGCTCCTTATGGGTACTGACATTTTTGGCCAGAGCAACGTTCTGGTGCTCTCCGTCAGAACTGCACCCCTGTCAGACAAGACATATACCACGTGATGACACGTTAGGCTCGTGTTGTGTTCAAGGACCCTGACCTTGGCCAGGAAAAACAGTCACTCGCTTGTTTAATTTTTTTGCAGTCTAGATTTTTTTCTTTTTTGCGTGTTTATAAATTACCTCGAGTGTCGCACCAAATGGTCTCGCGGGCCGTATACGGCCCGGGGGCCGGAGGTTCCCCACCCCTGCTTTAAACAAAGGCAGTTATGAAGTGGTGTGGGTGAATGACGGAGAAGGATCTGTAAGTGCCTGCTCGTGCGATGGTACTGATAGGACTTCAGGGGGCCGCAGGCAGCATCTGATATGCATGGGCTCTCTCAGCAGTAAGCCCTGGGGGTTGTTCTAAAATAAAGCACAGGCTCACAGTAACAATGAAATGAGGGAGAAACATCCAGGGCAGAGAGTCCCAGTCCGATATTACATTTTACTTTCTTACCAATTTGAATGTTCTGTATTTAAAAAAGAGTTCCTCTGGTGCATGTACATGTAGAGCACTTGCTTCTCATTAGTAACATAGTATACTTTGTCTAGCCTTAACATGTTATTAAAGTCAGGTGAAATACAATTACTGAGTTGTTGTCATTTGAACTACTTATATTGATAGAGCAACCTGGATTAAGTTAAGTATAAACAAAATTCCAAAACATAAGTAGGCCTACAACTAATTTGTGTAGAGTAAAGACAATTTAAGTAAATCAACACATTAACATGTGTTAAGCAGATAAAACATAACTATATGATGTAACATTTCATTACAACGCTATGGTAAGATTTAATTAAATGCAAGAAGTAATAATTAGTTTAATAGTATTTTTCCCATTTACTGAACCGATTTTCGTGCAACTAGATTGATTAAGTCAATATGATATTTTACTAAGTGGTAGAAATATGGGCAAATCTGATCTAAATATATATGAAGAAGCAGGCGAGTGTCCAGCACCATTCACATTCACACCATCTGCCTCATATTGGGACGATGAGACCTCCACATTACTCTGCTGCTGAATGGCACTGCGCAGAACTGCGAAGGCGGGACTTCAGAACAGGCTATAAGGCCTCAAAAGGTCCTTGAGGGTGCCGTGATTGGCCGTGCTGGTTGCCAGGTGACACAGGGCAGCACGTTTGGCTGCGCAGGTTGCTATGTCACTGCAGGGCCACACAGTTGGCTTAACAGGCTGCCAAGATCTCTACAGAGAAATGTGCCGGTGGAGAGCGGAGATAAAATATGACCACTACAACTACAGACCTCTCTGGAACAGTATGTCGCTTTGAAAGACCAGTACAATTCTTAGACCATTTTAGCAAGGGCAAATAAACTTCATTTTGAGTGGAGGGAAATATAATTAACAATTTATGACTACATAATTATGAATCCATATCAATCTTATGTGCGCCCATTCATTGGAAATGGGGGTTTCTTCATAGACTTTTGCATTACCTTGACTGCGTGATCTATTTGTTTCCCCTTTCATTCTGGATTAAAAGTTGTTCTAATTTCTATGTTTGGTCACTAGCCATTATAAGGGTTTTTTAACATTAACATTTTCATTTTTTTGTTGTTGAAAAAATTCACCTCTATTTTTGAAAAATCTGTCTTTTAAGCCTAGCTTAGCATAAAACCAGTCTTGATAGTGTGTATTCTGAATGACCCCGATACAGCGATGCCTCGTAAAAAATACGTAAACTGGTACAGCCTTATTAACATACCAAAAAAAAAAATAATAATAATTTGACATCCAGCCTGCTTTACACAATTTTCCCCGTGATGTTTATCTAATTGTGCTCTATATATAGCGCAAAGGCTTCTTCAATAAATATTCAAAACAGAGAACAAGAAGCCTTGTTCCCCCCGTCATCACATCTGAGAGGGATATTTCATCAGAGCAGTAATCCTTTCATCATTCCTCCATGGAGTCTCCAGACACATTTTGACACCAAATTGCTTTTGTTTATATATTTTAAGACATAAAGCACGTCAGCAGCAGTCTGCAGCTCCATGGTGAACACACATGGTAGCAAGACGTCCACAGACAGGTGACTGACACACACACACACACCTGCTCTGTTGAACTGGAGTGTGAAATATGACCGGTCGCTGCTTTCTAACACACCTGCTGTTTTAACCGTCTGTCCCTGAAAATCCTGCTTCCCTCTGTTCCTCATTTCTGTCCGTCTGTCCACCCCTCTTTCATCTTCCGCAAAAATACCAGCCCCCCCCCGCCCCAGCTCCCCATCTACACCCAGTTAAGTCTATGACATTTGAACATTTGCCCCCAGGATTTGAATTGGAAAAAGTCAGATTATATTTAAAAACCCAAGAGCAGCCCTTTAGAGCGGACTCCAACAACACATGAAGACATAAATAGGTGGTTGAATGATTTTTTTAAATGTTGCATTTACATTTATACATTGATTGAAGAGAGGCACCTGGCCTGTGCCACCGAACATTACAAGTGTTTAATGGCTTTCTGTTACCATCCTATCAAAAGATGGTCTCCAGTTTGTGTTTGTGTTGATGTAGCCGATACCCTCCTCACTCTCCTTTCCTGTACCAACTCTTTAAGGGAAATATCTGTGTTATATTTACAGCAGGTGGAAACGTGCTACAAGGCCCAAACTATGGCATTAGGAGAAATGCACTGAACTTGTAAAAAATGATGCAATTGTAAAAACATCCATTTGCCAAAACACATGCAAAGGAAAAAACATCTTTAGCAACTTGACAACATGTGAAGTATTTAGAAAACATTTACCAACTTGATGAAACATGCACAGCATTGAATAAATGCGGAACGCTGCAAGAAGCGCAAAACAAAACAGAAATGTGATCACATGATTCCTTCTGATATTATTGGAGATCTGCTGTCGGTCACTAAGCTAGCTAACGTAGCCATTTCCAATATTCTGACAAAACACTTCATGAAACAGACTGACTCTGCCAACATGTCTGTTGTTGTTGTTTGCTCAGGGCCGCTGGGAATAATCTTTTCAAGAAAAAATTGGGAACGAAGCAAGGTAAGGTAAGGTATTCTATTATGTATTTTGCTTTTAATTAAATTAAATTTGAACACAATTGGACAAAAATGCATATCTTCAGACTGTACCTTGGTCATCAAACCTTACAAAAACCATACAATTCTGTAGGGTCTTCTTTTTGATGGATTGTTAATGCTGTATTGGCTAATCTGAACTCTTTAAAAGGCCTTGCATTTTATTTTGGTCTTGTATTAATTGTTTATGTGCCCTGCATTAAGTTAATGTCACCATCTCTTATGGCTTTTCCCCCCAACCCTGCACAGAGCTGATCCTTTAGCTTCCTGTTGTCAGTCTCCCCTGCTCTGGCACTGCGGATAGTTGAACGTAATAACAGTCATGAGTTCATCCATGCAGCTCATTGTGTGCTGGGGGGGTCGCAGCAGGAGAGGCCACCCTCCCTGCAGAACTCTCTAGTTAATTGGGTCCAGATAGAGAATGTGTCATTCCTACTTCTCTTTCCCCTCACCAACATCTCAGGTCCTCACTCACACAAGTTCTACCTTTAACCTTCGTTACGCCGAGTTTCCTCTAATTTCTTCACACTCTTTCTGCTCTATTTCCCTCCTCCACTTGCCCTATCCATCCACTGTCTCGTTTGCCCACTCGCCCATCTCCTTCTCCTCCCCCCCTTGCAGCTCCTCTCTCTCCTCCATGGTTCCCTCTGCTCCTTCCTGTTGAATGTAATAACGTTAATGTGATCTGCAGTGTGTCCATAAAACACACTCTAATCTCCGCGGCTGTCAGTGTGCATGCGGCTGAACCTGTTCAGCTATTCCTGGCTTCTCTGTTCATCGTGGTTAAAGTGACTGTGTTATCACTGGAGAGCTGAAGGCTTTGCAGCGCTCTGAGTGCAACTGTTGCAAATCTGGGAGGATAGAATAATGCGTTAACATTAACTTGATGTAACACACCCTATCATAGGTTCTGTTTCACCTGGAAATGAAATGGAAGGGATGGCTATCTGACATTACGTCTCTCAAGCAGTAATCAGCCAACATACAACACAAGGAGATATAAGCTGTGTCTCCCCCTCTCATCATGGGCAATGTCAGATCACTGGCTGATGGAATGGACAAGCTAACTAGCTTGTTGGAAACGTTTTTAACTTCCGTTGGAAACAGTTTCCAACGTTTCATTTGTTGGCTTCCAGACTGTTCTGATCGATGAGGATGCACCGAGAGCTTCATCATATCTTCATCATGAGCATGAGTCTTCATCATGTCTTCATCATGAGCCTGAGTCTTCATCCTGTCTTCATCATGAGCCTGAGTCTTCATCCTGTCTTCATCATGAGCCTGAGTCTTCATCATGAGCCTGAGTCTTCATCCTGTCTTCATCATGAGCCTGAGTCTTCATCATGAGCCTGAGTCTTCATCCTGTCTTCATCATGAGCCTGAGTCTTCATCATGTCTTCATCATGAGCCTGAGTCTTCATCCTGTCTTCATCATGAGCCTGAGTCTTCATCATGTCTTCATCATGAGCCTGAGTCTTCATCATGTCTTCATCATGAGCCTGAGTCTTCATCATGTCTTCATCATGAGCCTGAGTCGTCATCATGTCTTCATCATGAGCCTGAGTCTTCATCATGTCTTCATCATGAGCCTGACGGCCCGTCTACACTACAGGCATACAAAAATCTTGAAGCTGGGCGTGTCTGAAGCTTGGCGATTTTTTGCGAGCAACGCGACCAACAACCAATCACATGAATCTCCCGCCCCCGACATACAAAGCAATAGCAATGTTAAAACTAAGTAAACTGGATATAAAATCCCCAAACAGGCGAAAACCTACCAGTTTCACCCACTGTCTCTGCCACCTCCCTCCATGCCTGGTTCCTCCGGTTTGTATCCCGGTAAATAGTTCTGGTCGTAAAGAACCGGGTGATTTGCTACCGTAATTTCTCGTTTGGAATATGAGGAAATGAACTGCGGTCTGGCTCTCCCAGCTTGCACGCGGTTTGATTGGCTAGCGCTTGTACTGGCGGGAATTGCAAAAACGGGATTTTGATTGGCTGACGCCAGCTTCGAGCAAGCATCGAGCCTCAAAAGTTGAACATTGCTCAACTTTTGAAGCCAATAGACGCTCGCGATGCTTGCAACACCTTGCCATGCTACCCACAATGCAGTTCGGCGAAGTTTGAAAATATCCTACGTCACCCCATTCAAATGAATGGGCGAAGCGTTGAAAGCATTTTTTGACGCCTGTAGTGTAGACGGGCCGTCAGTCTTCATCATGTCTTCATCATGAGCCTGAGTCTTCATCATGAGCCTGAGTCTTCATCATGTCTTCATCATGAGCCTGAGTCTACATCATGTCTTCATCATGAGCCTGAGTCTTCATCATGAGCCTGAGTCTTCATCATGTCTTCATCATGAGTGTGAGTCTTCATCATGTCTTCATCATGAGCCTCAGTCTTCATCATGTCTTCACGGCCTGAGTCTTCATCATGTCTTCATCATGAGCCTGAGTCTTCATCATGAGCCTGAGTCTTCATCATGAGCCTGAGTCTTCATCATGTCTTCACCATGAGCCTGAGTCTTCATCATGTCTTCATCATGAGCCTGAGTCTTCATCATGTCTTCATCATGAGCCTGAGTCTTCATCATGTCTTCACCATGAGCCTGAGTCTTCATCATGTCTTCACCATGAGCCTGAGTCTTCATCATGTCTTCACCATGAGCCTGAGTCTTCATCATGTCTTCATCATGAGCCTGAGTCTTCATCATGTCTTCATCATGAGCCTGAGTCTTCATCATGTCTTCATCATGAGCCTGAGTCTTCATCATGTCTTCATCATGAGCCTGAGTCTTCATCATGTCTTCACGGCCTGAGTCTTCATCATGTCTTCATCATGAGCCTGAGTCTTCATCATGTCTTCATCATGAGCCTGAGTCTTCATCATGTCTTCACCATGAGCCTGAGTCTTCATCATGTCTTCATCATGAGCCTGAGTCTTCATCATGTCTTCATCATGAGCCTGAGTCTTCATCATGTCTTCATCATGAGCCTGAGTCTTCATCATGTCTTCATCATGAGCCTGAGTCTTCATCATGTCTTCACGGCCTGAGTCTTCATCATGTCTTCATCATGAGCCTGAGTCTTCATCATGTCTTCATCATGAGCCTGAGTCTTCATCATGTCTTCACCATGAGCCTGAGTCTTCACCATGAGCCTGAGTCTTCATCATGAGCCTGAGTCTTCATCATGAGCCTGAGTCTTCATCATGTCTTCACGGCCTGAGTCTTCATCATGTCTTCCTCATGAGCCTGAGTCTTCATCATGAGTGTGAGTCTTCATCATGTCTTCATCACGAGCCTCAGTCTTCATCATGTCTTCACGGCCTGAGTCTTCATCATGTCTTCATCATGAGCCTGAGTCTTCATCATGAGCCTGATTCTTCATCATGTCTTCACCATGAGCCTGAGTCTTCATCATGTCTTCACCATGAGCCTGAGTCTTCATCATGTATTCATCATGAGCCTGAGTCTTCATCATGTCTTCATCATGAGCCTGAGTCTTCATCATGAGTCTGAGTCTTCATCATGTCTTCATCATGTCTTCATCATGAGCCTGAGTCTTCATCATGTCTTCACCATGAGCCTGAGTCTTCATCATGTCTTCATCATGAGCCTGAGTCTTCATCATGAGCCTGAGTCTTCATCATGAGTCTGAGTATTCATCATGTCTTCATCATGTCTTCATCATGAGCCTGAGTCTTCATCATGTCTTCACCATGAGCCTGAGTCTTCATCATGTCTTCATCATGAGCCTGAGTCTTCATCATGTCTTCATCATGAGCCTGAGTCTTCATCATGAGTCTGAGTCTTCATCATGTCTTCATCATGTCTTCATCATGAGCCTGAGTCTTCATCATGTATTCATCATGAGCCTGAGTCTTCATCATGTATTCATCATGAGTCTGAGTCTTCATCATGTCTTCATCATGAGCCTGAGTCTTCATCATGAGCCTGAGTCTTCATCATGTCTTCATCATGAGCCTGAGTCTACATCATGTCTTCATCATGAGCCTGAGTCTTCATCATGAGCCTGAGTCTTCATCATGTCTTCATCATGAGTGTGAGTCTTCATCATGTCTTCATCATGAGCCTCAGTCTTCATCATGTCTTCACGGCCTGAGTCTTCATCATGTCTTCATCATGAGCCTGAGTCTTCATCATGAGCCTGAGTCTTCATCATGTCTTCACCATGAGCCTGAGTCTTCATCATGTCTTCATCATGAGCCTGAGTCTTCATCATGTCTTCATCATGAGCCTCAGTCTTCATCATGTCTTCATCATGAGCCTCAGTCTTCATCATGTCTTCATCATGAGCCTGAGTCTTCATCATGAGCCTGAGTCTTCATCATGAGCCTCAGTCTTCATCATGTCTTCACCATGAGGGTCTAATATTATGGTGCAACTGTCACAAAACCTTATTCCCCCTGGGATTAATAAAGTATTCTGATTGATTGAAATGAATGAGGTGAAACTAACTAGTGGAGGGACTGCCAATAAAGTAATTGCAAAGGAAATGTGAACATGTCACTAAATAGGTAAGCCAAATGTAAGGTTTCTTTATCGGAAGTTGAAACAACAACGTGATGGGACAAATGCACTGGACTGGACAAAATCCTATATGTTATGTATATTACATGACATGTTACTTGTTAGACGCTTTTATCCAAAGCGACTTACATACTCAGTACTGTGGACAATCCCCACAGGAGCAATTTGGGGTGAAGTGTCTCAGGGACACAACGACATGCTGACTGCAGTGGGGTTTGAACCTGTGATCCCTGATCCCGACACCAAGGCTCTACCTACTGCACCACACGCTTCCCTTTGTATGTAGGTTATGTTCAATTTCCAACTGTATCGACTGTAATAAGCAGTGAAAAGCAGTCTGTTATGTCAAAATAAAATAGGTTATACTGTGTATATCTGAGGGTGACTGTACTGTTGCACAACATAAGCCTTCTAACAAAAACAGAACAATCTTAACATTACCTTCAGACCTTCTCTGAGACCAAAGGTTATCTTCCAAAAGGATGTTGACGGCCTGGTCACATGACCAGTCAATCAGAAAGTCCCCACATATCTTGCAGATTTTAAACTATATTTGGTTTTATGATAGCAGTTGTGGGATTAGCCAGCGCCATCGGCTGATGTGAACAGTTTGGACTTCCGTTGTCTAAAAGGCGGAGGCGTGTGGCTGTGTCCCTGGGCAAGACACTTCACCCCAAATTGCTCCTGTGGGGATTGTCCACCGTATTGAGTATGTAAGTCGCTTTGGATAAAAGCGTCTAACAAGTGACATGTAACATAAAAGTGAACTCACAAGAATGCAGATTGAGAAAGGCTTACACACAAACACACTCACAGTTAGTGTGTACAGGATATGTCTGATTATAATTATAGAGCTGTTAGTAGCGTAAAAACGCAGTAATGCTGCAGTCAAATGTACCCAATTGATCATTTGCTTTGTGTTCAATCTGCTCACCTCAACAGCACGGCAGTAAAAACAGTACCAGTCTGTTTTAAATATGCATGGGCACTGTGGTGCATGCTTCATCATTTGGACCAGCGACGTGCAGTCAGGGGAGGCAGAGCCTCACCTGTCATACTCATAGACTGGCCATACTACAATGTAACGGAAAAACAACTAAAGAAAAACTAAATAGTAATAATAAAATGTCTCCACTGATATGTGTTGTAAATGTGATTTATGTATGATTCCAATCGCTTTTTATAGTCAAAATCAGCAAATTTGCCAAGCTCCGCTACAACTACGGGTAGCGATGAGAAGTGAGGCAGGGACGAGCTCTGCCTCACGTAAGCCCACAGTAACTGGCTGGAGCGCGGGCACTAATGTAGCGCGGGCACTTATTTTGTGAGCGCGCTCAAGCCAGTTACTGTGTGGTAAGGTGAGGCACAGATGAGCTCTGCCTCACCTCAAAATGCGTCACCTCACAGAAACTGTCTGGAAAGCGGGCCCTAAGCGCATGCCTGCACTATCTCACTGTAGGTCACCAATGTAATGTTTGTAGATCCCTTTATTACATTTATCCTCGCCATCCATAGTCTCTAAATAACTTATTTCACGTATATGATATTTAGGCTCGCCGTACAACGGCAATGAAAAAAGCACCAGGGGAGGCAGCCATAACCCCTGCCGCACTGAAGGGGGCGCACGTGAGCCCACAGGTCCTTGATGCTACTGTTATTCTACGCAGAGACGGTAGACCAGACGCAAACAACAAACTAGACTTTTGAAACTAGAGGAAGATAAGGAGGACTTTTACAAAAAAGTTATGGAGATTGTTGTCCAGAAGGATAGCATGGACTTCATCTTCAAGTCAAGGTAAGACCACATTGGTAATGAAAATTGGATCTTACTAAGAAAGAACAATCCAATATTTAGATTGTGGGTATCCTTTTGTTGAACGGTCTGTTTAAAATGAATCGAAACATCAGACCAAAAAAGCTTTTGAAAATAACAGAATATTTCGATTAAGGTCAGAATATAATATTTGTAAATCTGACTCTGAAAGAGTCAGTGCCTCACCAGCCATGAACCTCACCGCACGTCACTGATTTGGACGTATTGCCACACAGCACTCACTGTTGATCTCAGTTAGCAGCAGCATGTGCTAACCCTTCCTCAGGGCAGAGTACAGCTGCAGGCGGTACTGCCTGCAGGAGGCAGGAGAGTCTGGACATTGGAATGCAGCTCAGATCTCGGCTCTCTGCCCTCAGGCGAGGCACTTAACCCCTGCTGACCCTCACAAGCCTCAGCCAGATGAAGGGAGAAGCATCTGACGGGCCAATGAATCACAGCATTAATAACAGTATCAGAGAGCGAGAGCTGTATCACACATGAGACTGACAAGCTGCTGAGGTTATTCTGAACACTGGAGCTCTGTCCTCTCCTCATGCTAATGAGACAGGGACTCTGACAAATGAAACTGTCAAAGCACATCATTTACTCTTCGTTGTAAATTTGACAAATTAAATGAAAAAGGTCATTTTGAATGGGCCACATGACCTTCTATTTCCTGCTTGGAAGTAACCACATTACATTACATCATTGGGAACAAAAATACTCTTTTAAATTAACTTACATTTGGAAAAGAAACATCTGTAAATCATTTATTTGAGGTCAATCAACTTCAAAGTCTGAACAATTGAACAGCCCTTATTTCAAGTGGACCTATTGCTATATTGGAAAAATATATTGTAGGGCCTTACAAAACATGTCTGTGAAGTTTTTTGCTTAAAATCCCAAACAGATCACCCATTGTAGCCATGCCTCATACTCAGGGCCGCCTTAATGCACGGGCTGACCTGGGCTGAAGCCCAGGGGCCTACGGAGATCAGGGGCCTATCATGAGCCAAAAAAAAAAGAAAAAAAGTTTTTTATTTCGGATGTTTTAAAAAATAAATGTAAATAAACAAAGTCTTGGCTTTCAGAATATGAAACTTTTATTTCCAAAATCACACAATAAATATATTTTTGAAGCTTGTAAAGGGAAGAAGACAGCTCTCCCTCGCCACTCTGCTGTTCTGCTGTTCCCCTCCCTCCGCTGAAATTATGAATGTAAGGCGTATAGTAATCATAGATAACACGGCAGGGTCCGTTACAGTTTGTTTTCATCTGATTTCAAATAAACAAAGTCTTGGCTTTCAGAATATTAAACTTGTTTCGGCAAATTCAGATGATAAATACAACTTTGAAGCTTGTAACGGCATAATTAGAAGCTGAGAACGGAGTAACTTGACGTCACAGCAGGCATAACAACAGCCGGTGTTTTCCCCGGGAAACAAACACAATACACACAAACGCAAAAATACACAAAATACACACACTCGTGAGCTTCCCCCAGACCAGTAATCCAAACGAAAATATCTTCCCTCTTTTGATCATTTGCTCCGCTAATCAATCAGATCGATGGATTCCAGAGATTTTTCTCAAAAATGATGACTCCGAAACAGTCAGTGGGCACCACTTCACAGCCAATCAGAATGAGATTATGTTTCACATGTGACTTATTCAAATTCCGAGTGATTGAGTGACAGATGAAGGTTGTTTAGGAGAAAAAGTTTGAGAAGAAAAAGTTTGAAAGTGGCGCTCGGAAAAGGAAATTGTTGAGGGAAAAGGAGTTTCGAGACAAGCAGCTATTACAAAAATGCCGAAGCCTACAGGTTTAAAATAACCTGTAGGCTTCGGCATTCCAGGATGAGGAGGAAGGACAGATGAGTTCTGTACCGAGCGGCAGCGGTGCCGGCCGCGGGGCCTCGGAGCCAAGTAGGCCGTCTGGTTCTGATAGCGATGGAGTAGCGGGAGAGGAAAAACAGACAGGAGGGACATTATCTGTTGGTGGAGATGGAGAGGACGACGAGGACTTGCTACGTGGAGGGGAGCCAACAGCAACCGGACAAATACATGAGGGAGGCCCGATACGTCACTCATCTGGAGGAGAGGACCAGGCACGCGTAGAGCAGAGTGGAGAAGTGTGATCACAGAGCCTGCCGAGGCTATAAATGACTTTGATTTGTTGATTTAATAGGGGGCCTACAAAACCTATCAGCCCCAGGGCCTGATGGCAGGTTAAGGCGGGCTTGCTCATACTGCTCAAACCCCTCTTTTGCAGTCCTGTTAGAGAAACGCGGATTTTGGGTCCTTAGTGTAGCTTTAAAAAAAAAAAAAAGAGGAGGCGGAGCTAATGCCTGATCAGAACTATACCGGAGATAAAGTTAAATTCTGCTGTGATAAAATGCCATCCTGTTCTAAACCACATCAAGGATTATTTCTGAAACAGTATGGAACTCAAATGCTTTTTCTCTTGCGGGTTTATCACAAGGTGAGTTCCTTTTTTTATTTCCTGCTTTTTAAACACATGTGCTCTGCAGTACAGGTTAGCTCTGAGTGTTAGCGAGGCTTGCTAATGTAAACAAAGACGAGATTACGTGCAAAACATGTCAGGCATTGTTTCTAGGGGTGTAACGGTTCACAAACATTTCGGTTCGGTACGTACCTCGGTTTTTAGGTCACGGTTCGGTACATTTTCGGTACAGCAGAAACAATGATCACAAAATATAAAATATTTGTTGGGGGTTTTTAATGATTATTAAACTGTGAAGAATGTATTCACTCAAATAAATACAAAATATAATAAAATAAACATTAAGGTGCAGCATTTCGATGAACTGAAATAATCTGTATTTGAACTGTACTGTACTAGTACCTAAGCAGACAGTTTGACATTAGGACTTGCTTGTCATTGTATTTTCATGTTTTTTAAAGAAAGATGAACTTGTCCATATTGCTTGCCGAAAGGGCAGATCTGCTGGCACTAACAATGTCTCCTGCTGTGGAGAACACCCTCTCTAGGGACAGAGGTAGCCAATACAGCCAGGTAGCGCTTTGCTAACATGGCAACATAAGGATATTTGGCGTTTGTAATAGCTTTGTCTCGGTCTGAACTCTCTGCGAGTGGTGGAGGCTTACATGCTAGTAGTGGGAGTTGGGTTTGCACTTCAGTCTTTTTTCTTTTGGTACCGGTGATATTCACATTCGGATGATGCCTTTTCAAATGAGAGTGCAAGTTTGATGTATTGCCAGCCGCGTAACCAATGTTAGTTGAACAATGCCGACAAACAGCTTTGGTTCGGTCCACCTGTCTTTGTCCGTCATCCTTGTACGTAACTGCGAAACCAAAATGTTCCCAAACCGGAGACTTCAATGATGCTGGAGGATTTTTGAGCTCGACTTTATCTGCGTTCGCCATTTTGACAGTTCTGACTAACTTTTGAATTACTGACTACATTTGAACACATCCCTGTGACCAGCTCTCATAGTATGCCTCTCTTCCAATTAAATGACTTGGTCGCTCTATGACGCGTTGAACCCAATGTGCAAATTACACTGAATGCTGCGACGCAGCACCTGAGATTACTTCCAAAAAGTTGTTTGCGTTCTTACGTTTAACGTTATATTCGTTCGGTACACTTCGGTACACACGTGTACCTAACCGAAGGGCCCATACTGAATATTTTCGGTACGAATACCGTTACACCCCTAATTGTTTCTGATAGCAACTTTCTGTGGGTCCGCCCCCGATTTGACGTCATATCGGCAGCAAATCTGTATCCGCTCGTTGTACCCAAGCGCAGTGGCGGCGCCAGACTATTTTTGTTGGGTAATCTATGGTAGGGCTAACCCATACAGTGGTGGGGCTCAAGTCAGTATTTGTAATGTAATTACATACATGCTATATCGCACCCCTTGACAGTGAAACGCCACGCGTGAGGCTTTTATTAGCTTTTATTAGTCTCCTTTTATCAGCTAAATTACATCGAGAGCAACAGGTGTGAGTTAAACAATACAATTGCCTATTCTGCTAATTCCACGTTGTTACAACATGCTACGCAGCGGCAGAAACAAGAAAAATTGGCATATATAATTGACACGGAGAGAGAGAGAGAGAGGGAGAGAGAGGGAGAGTGAGGGAGAGAGACAGAGACACAGGTAAACAGAGAGAGACAGACACAGCACACAACAGGTGGCCTGTGTTTCTATTGTCATACAAAACACTTTTTCAAATGACCCATTATTACAAAATATATTCAAAACTCACTATTCACTCTTCAGGTGGGTCGTGTGACTCTGGCACCTGTTCGACTTGTACCTCAATGCGAGGGCGTTTAAGAACAAATCTATCCATCCGCAATATACAAATAATCCTAGAAGTGCTGCTGTCTGTCTGCTGCAATTTACTCGGCGCGAGTTTGGGGACTTTTCACTGAACGTGACGTATCGACGTATCAGTAATGCATGACGCAGCAGACCCAACGTTTCGTTGCTCTGATTGGCTGTAGGTCTATTCAAATTGCATTCGGAGGCATTTTGATCTGACCGCGGCCGCGCTGATATTATAACGCAAGAGAATTTTCACACCTTTAGTGTATAAAACTCCCCCACTACTTAGACTATTCCATGCACCCCTCTAGCATAAGCCCGAATGGTCTCAACCATATTGCGTCAGTACTAGTGTTGTCACGATACCAACATTTTGGTTTCGATACCGATACCAAGTCAAGAATTGCGATTCCGATTATTTTTCGATACTTTTCTTAAAAAAAGGGAAACAGTCTTAAATGTAATTATTGTGCTTTATTTCACACCAGAACCATTTCAAACCGGAGAGACGTGATGTAATAATTACATATTTATTGTTTACACGTCATATGAATGAAATGATTGCCATGATAATACAACAGGAGAATGTAATGGTGTTTGGCGATTAGGCCCCGGTTTGCAGGATAATCATTCAGGAGGGAAAGAACCGCTCCGAAGAAATCCCCGGGGTCTAGACACTGGTGGTGGTGATGAGTAGGTGAGACCGGTCTGAAAGAGGAAGGTTTAGCTTTGTCCTGAAGGAGACAGGAGGCGAGAGGGGTGGAGGCGGGTTGCGTGTGATCATCTGCAATGACAACTGACAGGGAGGAAGAGCAGGCATTTAAGGAATTTAGCATGTGCAGCGATTGGCTGCTGAGGGGTGACGCCCTCGTATTTAATGAGGGGGGAAGGGAGCCATAGAGTGACGTGTAAGTGACTCGTGTTAGGTCTTCCTTATTGAACTTGCGCTAAAGCTTTCATAACCATAACACAAACTTTTAAACAATGAGAACAATAAACAAAATAAATGACAAGAATTCGTATTAAATAAAATTAAGCATCATCTCAAACAACTTTTTTGTTTTATAAAATATAATTTTTTTTATATTATATTAACATGTAATAGTACAGTAATATAAATAATTATTGACAAAATGTATATTGCAGATGTTAGCCACATTGGTAAGTTAGCTAAAAAGATAGCCATATTAGACAGTTATCATTGCCATTAATTGCCTCGTGTTTTCAAATTGGTACTTTAATTAATAAAAAAGGCGCGGTAAAGTCACAAACAGGATATTTGTCCGTTGGAGAGAAAGTCTGCAGCTTCCTCTCCAGTTGCCGGCCGTGCAGAAGAGAGCGTACAAGCATTCGTCCTTCCCGCTTCCTCGCTGTTCGCTCCTCCTCTCTGTGAGCTGTAGTGACGTAAGGGACTTCCCCCTCTCGTTCGTCTGTGTCCAATATCGCGTTAAACAGAGGATTTCGACATTTTACATTCATTGCTTACTTCCACATGCCTTTTCTCCTCCTTATCTCTTTCATAACTTTATATGTAATACATGTTAACGGCGTCAATAGCCACTTTAATGATACTAATGGGCGGTAGTCCCGGATGTCGTCATGAAGGATTTTCAGAATAAAAGCTTGGTATTGAGAACTTCCGGTTTTTTCCAGAATAAAATAGCATTTAAACTGTCGGTATGTTTAAGGTACATTATGCCATAAAACATTGATTTTCATTTCTAACACTCGTCAAACTACGAAAACGTTCGTTTGTCACAAAATAAATTACACTTGTTTGACTTAGATTTGAGGGCATGGGCATGATGTAATTATGTTATCACATTCACTAACCTGTCTGTCTTCAAATTATTTAAACAGCTCTGGATTCCGGTCGGCGGGTGCTTCGCCAAGTCTGATGTGTTGGCTCCCTTGGTTTGCAGGGATCAAAAACATTTCTTACAGACAGGCCTTGTGGTGTCCATAGGCTTGCCCTCACTGTCAGAGATATAGCTAAAATACTTCCAAATTTAGCTTCTGGAGTCTTTTTTGTCAACAAGCCGAGGCGCAGCGGCAGTTGCACTCCCACTTGCAGCCATGCTTCTCGTTTTCTCACATGCTCTGGCAGCTGGCGCGTGGCCGCGTGCACGAGAGAGGGGAGGGACTTAGAACGTGCTTGAGAGGGGCGGGACTGCAGGCACGGCTGCAGTGCAAGGAGTGGAAGCAGAGCGCTGAACACACACGGCTCTTATTAAAACGGCGCTTTCTCACCGGAGTACTTTTCCCCGTCATTCTGAAAGTACCGATACTAATGAAATGGAGGAATCGTACAGTTTTTAACGGCAGGGTATCGCGGTACCTTTCAAGTATCGGTGCACCGTGCAACACTAGTCAGTACCGTGCACTTGTTGTTACAGCAGGATCAATTTGTGTGTTGTGGACACGACCGGTAGATTTTCGCAATCCGTGTTCTCAACATGCTTACTTTAACATACTTTTTCATGGTCGGGCTAAGGTAGGGCTAAGCCATTTCTTGGTATGGCTGTAGCCTACCCCAGCCATATGATACCCTGGCGCCGCCACTGCCCAAGCGGCAAACTCTGGGGCGTATGTTATGGACGACGAACACAGGCCACTCGATTCACAACATTACCCTAACCCTCACACCAGATACTGACTACTAACATCAGTTAAGTTGAGGGGTTTTTCCATGCAAAAGGTTACATTTAGATGTTAACAAGCAATATGACTTTGTCAGCTTTCTAATTTAATGTATTAAAGGCAAAGATATTTAACACATAGTGAGAACTGCTACTATTTATCTCTCAATATTGTCTGTAAAAAACGTGGTAAAAGTGATTCTTTCAGTGAGACAACAGAGCAAGCTTCTACAGTTGCACTACGTTTTGTAACAGTTAAATATTATTTTGATAATAACATATATTTCAATGTTGATGAGCTTCATACTGTTCATTCATAATCTGATTGTCTTTGTAGCTCACTGTTGAAATAAAAAAAAAAACATTACAATTACAAAATAATTATATCTACAGCCCCTAAACACACCGCTTTCATAAATAACACACTTGTTCTGCAATAATGTGTTTTATGTTTCCTGTCATTTTTGTTAGGAAAGGACATGCCTGAAAGACACGACAGTTTCTCCTTCTCTGAGGGTCAAGAAGAACATCCAAGAGGAACATTAAAAGCTGATGTTATGAGATTTTAAGACCAGTACAGGACATTCACTAAGAAACTACTTTTATTGTGAAAACACTGTCAGCTGATCGAATGCAGCTATTTCCACATCTACACTCCATCAGCTGATTATTTATATTTGCCTCACTTTATGAGCTTCACATCACTTGTGCCTTGTACCGCAGAGTTTGCAATGTCACAAATAAATGGGGCCAATCTTCAGTCAGATGTGAATGTGTCATCTAACATTTTCAGTAAGAATAATGGACGAAAGGAGTGCAAACACAAATACAATTTATTGAAATGTGAACCAAAAGTTAATCAAACATGTTTTAAATAAAAAGCACATATGGACAGAAGGTGTAAACCTATTAAATGTATAAGTAAACACATTTAGTCAAATAAAGTGACAGAGTAGGCCTGTGCAGTTGGTATCAGCTTTGCCCAGCATGGGCTGCTCCATCAGGCCTGGTCCTCCTCGCTGAGGAAAGACCCTCAGTCCTCTCCAAACCAACAGACAGGACGTCCATCACACGGAGGTTTCTCCCTGAAGTCTCTGCAGCTCTCTGGACACCACGCTGTCTCAATCCGTCCACACTGAATATGAGTGGGGGAAAATGAAAATAATAAATGCTTTAGACAATACGAAATATAAAGTTGACTGTTGAGTTGCTCAGTTTTTTTAGATTGTCAATACTATTACTGTATAACTAATATCTCAGGTTAAGAGGCACATTCAAATAAAGATTGGTCTTTAAATACATGTTGTCTTTTGAATGGTTTGTCTAAAGTCAAGGATCTAGAACTGGTACTTAGTTTTAATGATACAGTCTGGTTATTATGCTGTTTGGAGGAGGCCTCACAGTTAAGAGCACTAACTAGCTACCATCACATGTACCTTAGCTTGACTTAAATGTATTAAACATATAATTAAGTGATATCAAAATATAAATAACTTGAAATAATACATTTGCTTGATTCCAGTGTTGAATTTAGCACAATTGCATACAAACGTTAAGGGGTTTTAAGATTCTGAAGTATTATGCTAAAAACTCAATAACTTAGATTATTATTTATAGTTTTGCTGAATAGTTTCATGTCCGCTTACCTTAGAAACGTAAAATGCCACGGCAATGTGCAGATGGGGAGCATGTTAGCTTAGCTTGGTAGCTTCAGCTAGCTCTGGAACTTTCAGCTCGGTGGCAGCAGGTCCCGCCTCTGCTCCGCCTCTTTGCCCTTATTTGGAGTAGGCGGGAGTTGAACTCTGACATCACTGTCGAGCCATTAGTGGCCGGCTCTGCCTACTAAGGGCTTCTCAGCAACTCTGCAGAATCCTATGGGTGACGTCACGGACCCTACGTCCATTTATACAGTCTATGGTTGTACTCCCGTTTTTAAAAGATTTGGGTACGGAGGAAAAGAGAGAGGGTTTTATTTTCTGACACTGCGTGAGTTTCCCCAACACACCGGGGACACATATTTATGTATAAAATACATCAAAAAGTGCATTTTGCATGATAGGTCCCCTTTAAATAAACAGTTTCTAAAAGTAAAAATGCACTATTAGTTGTATCCAGAATTATTTACTCTCTCCATTTATTTGACTGAGCCAAGACCAGCTGAGTGGTGGGGTTTATGTGGGAATCGCCGGAAGTTCCAGGGATGATCCATGTATTTGTTGTACATAGTCAGGCCATTTTACTTCATGCACCACTGAGCAACTCTCATAGGAACGAACAAGGCCTCGCCTCCAACGCTGTATCCAGAACTATTTATACAACTATCAGTGATGAGCTATGATAACATAATATCAATAAAATAATTGTATAATTGTATTCTATGTGCTTTTTTCTCGAAGACTTTTAGAGTAAACAGCAGTTTTGTTCTGGAGCTGTTGGTTGGAGCTTGCCAGTTTGTCAGTATTACCATTGTATAATGTAATGCAATTCATTTTACTACGGACAACATCCAAATAAATTAGAAGTTACTTACAAAAAACATATTTTAACCACACAGTCCTGGACAAGGCGTCTAATGTAGCCTGTAACCCACAACACCATCCAGCCATCAATTCCAACTGAATTCAATACATTTAAAAAAAACATTTGAGACACAGAGACATTTGAAGATCTAATGGTCAGAAAAAGTATAAACTAATGTAATTAACAGATTTTATGAGTCACAACTCACACGCTTTTATAGCAGATCGAAATCTAACAGTTGCTTAGCGAATTCATGGTCCAATGGGGATAAACCATTTGAATTGTATTGACCCTCCTGCAGGACAGGCTTTATTATCCTATAAAATGTGAGCATTAAAGTTGATTCTTCACCTTGGAAAATGTAGTTGACTCATGTCCACTCAGAAGCTTTTTCCACGGTTTGCTCAGCAAACTGTGCTGCTGTTAGTAAGGAAAACTGCTGAGTTCACTGATGTGGTTAAATGCTCCAGGAAGAGCTGTTGAGCAGACATAGAGTTAACTACAGAATTTTTTGTCAGACCATACAATAAAAACAAACTACTTTCTTCATTTTAATTCACATTTATCTTTCTTGTTACTGTAATTGACCTTTCTGTGTATTTATGCTTTACTGTTGTGTATTGTCATGTCTTTGTATGTACTCAATTGTATTGTATGTACTGTATGACAAGGAACCATAAGAACAGTAGCTGTAGTAGCATAGTTCGCTAGTGGAAACAAATGCATTTTAGTCTCCTATACAATGTAGGCTAATGTGCAGTCTCGTAATAGATCATTTATTACATATGGTTAATCCATGTTGTGGTTAGATTGTCAGGTCTATCTATAGATGCGAGTCAGCTGATTTAAATTTGAATCGCGTCTTTTCGTTCTCTAAGACTGTATTTGATGTTCTGTTTGCTTGTCATATATTCTGTGTAGATTTAAGAACACCTGAAGACGTATGTTAAGATGATGGCATTGTCGTGACAGTGTATGATATTAGCTTCTTCACTGAAAGCACCAGATGGATGGTGAGGTCATCATCATGAGACGTGACTGCTAAACAGCTGTGATGGAGGACACAGGAGAGGAGTGTCTCTACTATGGAATGATGGAGGTTATTTTCAGTGTTTTGTCTAATCCTACTCCGACCTCTCGCTACTATGGCCCTCGGTCAGAGACACATAAGTCATATGGCATCTTAAATCAGTTGGCCTAGCACGTTAGCTGTTAGCCTGCTCCTCATTCCTCTCTGTCTTGGTATCTTGTTTTCTCCCTTACTCATGTATTAGTCTTCATTAATGATGATGACACAAAACATGGCGTTTTAATTTAAAAGGACGGCAGTGGCTCAGTCTGTAGGGATTTGGCTTGGGAAGCGAAGGACTGCAGGTTCAAGTCCTGATCTGTTAAAAAAATCCAGTTCACAATCCGGGCACTTCAGAGATGTCCTTGACCAAGGCACCAAACCGAAAACACTGGCAGCTTGGGTTGCTCTGTGACATCTCCATAACAGAAATATTGTGTTAGTATGTGTATACTATATATGCATTCACACCTAATGTGTATAGGTCCTGTGCATGTGTATGTCTTGAAAACCTGTATTTTCCCTTGGGAATAAACAAGGAGTCTTAAGGGATAAGGGTATGGTTAAGGGATAAGGATAAGGGATCACTCTATAGCAGGGGTCGGCAACAGGCGGACCGCGGTCCGGATCCAGACGGACCCGGACCTATAATCAATACATTAATAGGGGATTTCAATTTTGACGGGGCGATTCTATTTTAACCACTGCCGACAGGGGGCGAAAGAGACGAGTGAGCGATACAGGGAGAGAAACACAGAAGAAGAGACGAGAGAGCGATACAGGGAGAGAAACACAGAAGAAGAGATGAGAGAGCGATACAGGGAGAGAAACACAGAAGAAGAGACGAGAGAGCGATACAGGGAGAGAAACACAGAAGAAGAGATGAGAGAGCGATACAGGGAGAGAAACACAGAAGAAGAGACGAATGAGCGATACAGGGAGAGAAACACAGAAGAAGAGATGAGAGAGCGATACAGGGAGAGAAACACAGAAGAAGAGATGAGAGAGCGGCAGAGAGAAGCGGAGAGGAAAGTAAGTGAAGAGAATAATTAGTGATACAGGGAGAGAAGCGGAGAGTGAACAGGCGTGTTAGCGGCAGACAGGGAGAGACAAATAATTTCACATGGCGCTCTCCAAGAAGAGGAAAGTGGACAGTGAGAACAGAGCTTTGAACCCTGAGTGGACTCATTCATGTTCATCCTGCCCTCTGGGAGCACAGAGCCAGTGTGTCTAATTTGTTCAGAGACTGTGGCGCTCATTAAAAGTGCCAAAACGCCACTATGAGACAAAACACAAAGTGTTTGACCAAACATTCCCTCAAGTCAGAACTGAGGTCACAAAAAATAAGCAGTCTCAGAGTCCAATATGATCAGTCCACCAGGATCAACATTAAAACTAAATATGGTTCCAGTGCAGGCTAACCGAGGCTAACCAATGAGCACCTGCATGTGTATGAGAATAGCCCTGACACCATTTCAGCCCAGATTTAAACTCCTGGCAGGACAAGCTCCAGCTCAATTCTCTCACTGAATTTAAACAAAGTGAGTGAGGGACTGCAATATAAGAGGGAAAGAAAGAGAAACTTTGAAACTGTTCAATTGTTATGATGTGTAAAGACTGATATTGTTCTATAAATCGTCTGAAACTGTTAAGTCATGATGTGAAACGGTTAACAAAGAAAAAGGGAAACTCCAGCTACTGCTACACTTTATTTTATTTATCTAAAATTAAACACTTTTAAGATGCACATATTTTCAAAAGCTATTTTATTTATTTTCTCTATTTTATTTTTAAATGCAGCCCGAGAGGAACATTACACATATCCACAGTATTTACTGTATATCTGTATAGTTCAATGGCAATAAATATTGTTGTTTTTGAATTGTACTTTCTTTATTTGATTGGCAGTCAGTTGTTGATTACATGCAGACGTTTATAAAGCTACAGGTCACTTCAATACATATCACACTAATTCATAAAGCAACTTAGACATTTTGATGTTCCGGACCTTTGCATGGGGAGATTGTCTCTAACTGGACCTCGTTGAATTTTAGTTGAATACCCCTGCTCTATAGGATATGAAAATACTATTTTGGTGTGTTTAGGTAATGGGAAAGACCTTGTGTAGGTGATACATCTAACAAGTTAATAAAATATAACAAAGACACAGAGTACCATGATAAGAATAGATGAACGTGAGTCAAATATTCTCTCTGTTCTGGTTTGTAAATCCCACTAGGCTTGACCACCAACCGCATGCTGTACTGTAGTAAATGGACTGCATTTGCAAATGGAGGATTCAAATTAAATTGTCTTTAATTGTTACACATTCACACAACACCGCACATATAGGGAACATGTAATCTCTGTCATACATCCCTGACCTAGGAGCAGTGGGCAGCTACTATAAAGTGCCAGGGAGCAGTATGGGGGGGCTTGTTCAAGGGCATCTTGGCAGTACCCGAGAGGCAAGCTGGCACCTGTCAAGATACCAGTCCACACTCTAGTTCCCATCAAAGTCCCTACGTACTAAAGCTTAGCTAAGGATAGAGAGTTGTGAGGAGACGACAAGAAAGAGACCATTATGTTTTGAAGCAGATTGGCATTGGCAGAAGTCGACCTCCTAATTTACATGAGTTCTATAGTCATAAAAACAAGGAAGCAATGAGCCACAAGTACGTATACAATTTTAAATCTTGTTAGCATAACTGCCTCACTATGGTTACGCTGGGTGTCCCGCAATATGAAAAGGAGTCCTCTTATGTGTTCTGAATACATTTTTGTTTTAGTGAAAAGATGATTGTGATTTTCTAATATTTTCTATTATCCCCCGCCCAAAACACACATATACACGGTGTTGGTCACAGGTAACAGTACCAAACCTGCACCGACACCTGGAGGCCTGAACATCAAATCATTTATAATTCCTGGATTAATATTGCATCCAGTTTAACAACCAGAGAAACTCAATACAGCATTGCTAACATTCAAACACCCACTGGACACAGTCATCGCTCCAGTCCATTATGCTGCCTTTTCATTTCCTCCAAGTGTGGAGCTGTGACAGACTCAGAGCTGTTGCCACAGCCTGAGCTCCTGCACAGACAAACAGCAGGCGGGCCATGGCCCGTCAATAAAGCATTGTGTGTGTTGTTTACCGAGGAGCTGACAGCTCAGGACTGATGCACACATTGACCTTTGTGGCCTGTTGGATAGAAAACTGAATGTGTTCACTGAGCTGTTTCCGCATCATCTGCACAATAGAGACCTCTGTCTTCTCGCTCTGTGTGATAGGCATGTTGTTAGACCTTCAAAAGCCACAAAGACCTGAGGATATTTATTGCAAGTGTGTCCTCTGCAGTTCACAAAAATATTATTGTAGTTTTCTATGAAATGTGTTAGGACAAATGCTGCTACAACATTTATCTACTTTTTGAATTGTGTTAATCACATATAAATGTGATACATATTTACAAAGCATAGTTATATTGTGTTGATATGTTATTGTGACAGGTAAATGACACAATAGAGCAATTCAAATTTTTAAAAAGTAATGATCAATACCAAAAAGATCACCACTTGCCCAGTCTGCTGTTCGTCCTTCCTCCAGGCTCAGGCCATCCCCTGAGCGTTCTGCTCAGTATCTTAACTGTGTCTAGGACTGCTCTCTTCTGTTCAGAGATCTCAGATGTAGTTCCTGGGACTTGCTGGAGCCACCCTCCCAGTATGGGTGTTACTGCCATGAGTGCTCCAATCACCACTGGAACCACTGTTGGCTTCCCCTTCCACACCTTCTCTAGCTCCTCTCTGAGCCCTCCGTATTTCCCAAGCTTCTTGTGTTCCTTTTTGTGATGGTGCTGTTCTTTGGGATTGCTACGTTTATCTCAACTGCCTTCTTCTGCTGTTTGTCCACCTGCACAATGTCTGGCTGGTTAGCAAACACCCATGTTATCAGTCTGGATCTGGAAGTCCCACAGGACCTTAGCTTTGTCATTCTCAGCCACCTCTAGAGGTGCCGCCCATTTTGACCTTCGGGCGTCCAGTCATTACAGGGCACAGATGTTCCTGTAAACTCATGGTCATGGCGTTCTATGTATGCTGCACTTGATTGCATCTTCTTACCCCCTGCTGTACTACCCCGGCACAATCCGCCTCCATGGATCTGGAGCTCAGTGCCTTTTCTCCTTCTGCCATGATTAGTGCCTCTGTGCTATTGTTCAGACCAGCCTTTTTCAGCCACTGGTAAGATTTGTCAATATCAGCCACTCCTGTCTGTCGGCGGTAGATGCCATGCAGGGGCCTGACCTTCCATGATGGTTCCTCCTCTCCCTCTGCCTCCTTATCGGTTTGTGCAGCCTGAGCCATTCACTAAGCATGTCCTCACTTGCAGCGATCTTACAGGTGTTCTCCTGGATTGTTGTTGTTTCGTCCAGGATAGTTGCCCTGAGGTTCACTAGTCCTCAACCACCCTCTGTCCTCTTAGTGCATAGTGTCAGGGAGCTGGACAACATGAAACCCTCCATGCATTGTGAGGAGCTTTTTCTGATATCAGTGGCTTCTATCTCTTTCTTTGGTCAGTTTATTATACCAGCAGTATGTGTTGATGGCTCGGAACTTTTTCTTCCAACACAGCTGACTCTTCAAGAGCTGCCTTACTCTGTGTAGGTACTCTGTGGCTACCTTCATTGTGGCCTCAACATGGTTTCCATTTGGGACCCCAAGGTATTTGCAGCTGTCCTGCACATCCACAATAACAGAGTGTCTTGAAGGTATATGACACACTTGATTGTAACTTGTGCAATTGGCTTTGACTTGGCTTCTAGAGTTGTCTTCCACAGTCCCGCTGATTTATGTTGATCATATAGAAAACCAAGTACCCAAGTATGATGCATTTAGTCGTAGGCTTTCTTGTAGTTGATCCAGGGAGTGCAAAATGAGTTTGTCTGGTCCTACTGCCTGGTGTTTGGTTCCCCTTGTGTCTTTGTAATTTCCTTCCTGGGTCCTCTTTCATTGTCAAACCTCCCTGTAGTTCTGATGGAGGGGTGACTTCCCTCCATGTTGCCTTGATCTTAGCTTTCAGCCTCCTTCTATGTTGAGGATACGGCTCCTGGTGGCCTATTCCGTTCATCTTGGCTGAAGAGCATTTACCACTTTCAGGACCTAATGATTTACAGGGCTATTTAGGTTCGTACTGGGTAGTTTATTTACCCCCAAAAATGATACGCTGATTTACAGACGTATCTTTCCCAATGTAAATCAATTGGAAAAAGTATTTATGTGCCCAGTGATGTCCCGTGACTGACACGGAAGTTGTAGAACCACTGTTTGGCCACCATGAAAACTGCCTGGATCACTTTCTGGGGGCTTGAGGTAAAGTGGCTTGACTCCTGAGTATAAATAGACCCAGATCATACAGAGAACTTCAGCATCCAATTGTTATGGCCTTCTCTTCTGCCTAGTCTGAGACAGGTGGGAGCCAGGTGTCAACAATCCATTCAACTCTGCAATAAAACTCCAACCCTAACCTGACTGAGTCTAGTCTCTAGCTTTATTATTTAACCTCCCTGTTTATTCTGTTGAAATGCCAAAAACTTTCAACTTAGGCCACATACAGTAAAGATAGCCCGAAAGAGAGTCAATCTTCATCCCCATAGACCTCCGTGATAAGAAATGGTGAATAGATTATTCTGAAAACATCAGTTCTCTTTGTCACTATGCTTGGGGATGATACAAGTAAACAGGTGGGAGTCTGGTGACCCCAATTTCACAGTATGAGAAGCACATATGTATTTAATGACATTAATGATAGCTGCATTCCACTTGTGAGCGCCTACTTTAGTACATGCTGGCTTACTGGAATAGCTTGCCCTGCATCCACATCATCATCTGATGTGACAGGGACCTAGTTGGATGCAAAGAACTACAGAGCAGCTGGGATTTATTGTCTGCCTCTCAGTAGCCGGCGGGCAAACAGTAGATGCAGTTCAAACACAGAACTTCCTTAGTTCCATGGCATAAATAATGGAAAACAAAAAACGTTGTTATTCTTTACTTGTATTTCTAACTAGCTACGTTTCTAACAGGGAAAATGGAATCTCAAAATATGAGAGCAGAGGATGTTATGAGCAAGCACACATTCTATATTCTTATTTATAGTAAGTAGTGATCACAAACAGCTGCTTTCCTTCCATTGATGGATTTCTTGCTCCTGTCTGTTTGTTCTCCTTTGGTGTCCTGGTTTTAATTTGTTTGCATTTAACATGCTTGTTTCAGTGTCATCAGCATCACGTAATTACGAGTTTTTTGGACATACTAATTGTGCCTTCCCTACTGCAGGGAACTATAAGAAAAGGAGAGTGTAACCAGCAGGACATTGGAAGAAGTTGGATCCCTGGGGACTGCTTAGTCGCCTTACTCTCTTTGTTGGGTAACGATGAAAGATAAGCTGGCCAGACAGGTGGACAGCGTGTCTCCTGACCACGGAGAAGACAGGAGGACAGACAGGAGGACAGCGTGTCTCCTGACCACGGAGAAGACAGGAGGACAGACAGGAGGACAGACAGGAGGACAGACAGCAGGACAGACAGGAGGACAGACAGGAGGACAGACAGGAGGACAGACAGCAGGACAGACAGGAGGACAGACAGGAGGACAGACAGGAGGACAGACAGGAGGACAGACAGGAGGACAGACAGCAGGACAGACAGGAGGACAGACAGCAGGACAGACAGGAGGACAGACAGGAGGACAGACAGGAGGACAGACAGGAGGACAGACAGGAGGACAGACAGGAGGACAGACAGGAGGACAGACAGGAGGACAGACAGGGGGACAGACAGGAGGACAGACAGGAGGACAGACAGCAGGACAGACAGCAGGACAGACAGCAGGACAGACAGGAGGACAGACAGGAGGACAGCGTGTCTCCTGACCACGGAGCAGACAGGAGGACAGACAGGAGGACAGACAGGAGGACCAACAGGAAGACAGACAGGAGGACAGCGTGTCCCCTGAGCCACGGAACAGACAGGAGGACAGCGTGTCTCCTGACCACGGAGCAGACAGGAGGACAGACAGGAGGACAGACAGCAGGATAGACAGGAGGACAGACAGGAGGACCAACAGGAGGACAGACAGGGGGACAGCGTGTCTCCTGACCACGGAGCAGACAGGAGGACAGACAGGAGGACAGACAGGAGGACAGACAGGAGGACAGACAGCAGGACAGACAGGAGGACAGACAGCAGGACAGTGTGTCTCCTGACCATGGAGCAGACAGGAGGACAGACAGGAGGACAGACAGCAGGACAGACAGGAGGACAGTGTGTCTCCTGACCACGGAGCAGACAGGAGGACAGACAGGAGGACAGACAGGAGGACAGACAGGAGGACAGACAGCAGGACAGACAGGAGGATAGACAGGAGGACAGCGTGTCTCCTGACCACGGAGCAGACAGGAGGACAGACAGGAGGACAGACAGGAGGACAGACAGGAGAACAGACAGCAGGACAGACAGGAGGACAGACAGCAGGACAGTGTGTCTCCTGACCATGGAGCAGACAGGAGGACAGACAGGAGGACAGACAGCAGGACAGACAGGAGGACAGTGTGTCTCCTGACCACGGAGCAGACAGGAGGACAGACAGGAGGACAGACAGGAGGACAGACAAGAGGACAGACAGGAGGACAGACAGCAGGACAGACAGGAGGATAGACAGGAGGACAGCGTGTCTCCTGACCACGGAGCAGACAGGAGGACAGACAGGAGGACAGCGTGTCTCCTGACCACGGAGCAGACAGGAGGACAGACAGGAGGACAGACAGGAGGACAGCGTGTCTCCTGACCACGGAGCAGACAGGCTCAGCTGCAGTCTGCTGCTGTGTAATGGAGAGCAGAGAGCTGCCCCGCCTCACTCTAAACATCCACAAAACACTGTTTGCTCAACAGATGAGGAACATAAATCTCCTGTTCTCTCTCAGGCCCAATGTCACTCTGCTCTCCGTCTCCTTTACCCACCCTGGAATATAAACCAGCACCTCCATACCTATCCTCTGTATCCCCCCCCCCCCCTCTGTCTGTGCATACCTGCAGATGTGAGACAGGTCATCCATCACTGTACAGCTCAGTGTGATGATGGTGCAGAGAGCGTCTCACCCTGAGACATATGAAAAAAGACATTTAATTAAAGTCAATGTTTCATTTTTTTAGTGTGTGTGATATGGTGAAATAACAGTGCCTTCATACACTGCAGTTACCAACTAACTGAGCCAATCTGTAAGAGCCTTGCATTGGATAATTACTGCAGTGAATAATCTGTTATAGCTGGCAACAAGTTGTTTATCCCCAGCTGGTGTGCTGAATACCTCTCCCACCTCTACTCAGCCCCCGGCCATCAGCTCACAGTCACCTCTCACATCAGCCCCGGTTTCTAATATAAATATAAATGTGCGTCTGCTGCTGTGGGGAAACTATGGAAACTACAGTTTTCTATACAGCGGACTACAACATGGATGTTTAATAAGAACGAGGGACTACTGTAAACTCATCTAGAGACTCTGCACCGTGCTCTGATGCTGTTGCTTTATGCTTTATGAACAGAGAAACAGAGAAACATATTCTTCAGGACCAAAGTTGGAATTGAAATAAAAAAGGAAAGTGAAACTTATGCTCGTCACCCTCTCCCTCCGGTCCACATTAATACAAATGATCCCAATACGTATGATTGTATGAAAAGATCTTAAAATCAATACAGATGTATTTATTATAAACGTTAGTCCTTAACATCTATCACTGTGTATATCACCATTCAAACATCTTTTAAAAGTTGAACAAACCCCACACAGCTCAGTAAAGACTGTGAGATGTTGACTTTATTTGATCATTTCAGTAAAAAACTAACGTTCATATTTCTCTTTTTGATTATAATACTGATGAACGTTCAAAACAAAGCACTTTGGCAACTTACCACATACGTTTTAAAAAGCTTAATAAGCACCGTAACGTTCATGATATCATTTCTCCGTCATAATCGGTTGTTTCCGTGAACGGCCGACTGTTGTGTGACGTCAAATGCTGCGGCCGCAAGGCATTGTGGGGCAGCATTTTCTCCTCTCCTTTCGGTGCCGGCCCGTCCACACAGCGGCGTGCGTTGACGCTTGCCGGCGGGCGTGTCTGACACTCGACCAAACAACCAATCACATGAATCTCCCGCCCCTGACACACAAGCAGCGGTTTGATTGGCTAGAGCTTGTACTGGCATATGATTCGATTGGCTGACGCTTCTGCCGAGGCGTTAAAAGTTGAACATTGCTCAACTTTTGCAGCGAGCCACGCATGAACGCTCCGCGTCGCTTCCCACTATGCAGTTCGGCTAAAAGTGACGTCACCCTATTCAAAGTGAATGGGCAGAAGCGTTGGAAGCTTCAACGCACGCCTCTGTGTGGACGGGCCGTGAGGGGTGTCCAGTGGTTCCTAAGCTAAAGGAGGTTATAAAGGAAGTTTGAAACCTCCTTTCCTATCATCTAGAGAATTGGAACGGCACTTAACATGGCTGCCACTGAGGGACTTCCGGGTCATTTCACTCCGTTAGGAAGGTTCCTAAGCTAAATGGACTATTGGACCGCAACCCTGGTCTTTCCATCAATGGAGATTTTCTTCCCTGATGGCACGGACATATTCCAAGATGACAACGCCAGGATTCATGGGGCTCACATTGTGAATGAGGGGTTCAGGGAGCATGAGACCTCCTTTGCACATGGATTGGCCCCCACAGAGTCCAGACCTCAACCCCATTGGGAGCCTTTGGGATGTGCTGGAGAAGACTTTGTGCAGCGGTTCGACTCTCCCATCATCAATACCAGATCTTGGCAGAAAATGTATGCAACTCTGGACAGAAATAAATGTTGTGACATTGCAGAAGCTTATCGAAATGATGCCACGGTGACTGCGTGCCTCACTCAAAATTAAAGGGGGTCCATCGAAATATTAGAGTGAGACTTTTTTTTGGACGGGCAGTGTATAATCTCCAGGCCTGGAGTTTGCAGTACATCAGCCATGTGTGTTTTCAGTGGGTCACGTCCTGGGGGGTCTGCGGTTGCTTTTATAGTTTGTTTATTGCCGTCACAATCCCAGTTCTCGGCTAATCTGTTTCCTGTTATATTTTTAAACCTACTGTACACCTGCATGTTATTACCTCCTTAGTTCAACTTCTTTTTAAGTACTAGTTGTTGTTCATTCTTTGTTGGATTGTTGTTTGTCTTATATTGGGGGGTTCAGTTCTGTTTCACCTTTTCTGCAACAAGCCTTTAAATAAAGGTAGGTTCTGTTAAAAGTATCTGTCAACTGCTTAGCTGGAAGGAGCTTCAGTTAGCACTTGAAGCAACAGAAGGTATGCTGATCCGGTGGGGAGTCAGGGCAGTATGGGATCATACCCCCATGATAAATGCTAACCGAAGGTCTGTTTTCCTATTGACTTACATTGGGAAAGAGAGCGCTTACTGAAATCATTAAGACCTAAAAGTTGGTTTTATTCAAGTTATTCTTGGTCCTCCATTTATGTTGCACAGCTGAGACCGGAGGAGACCGAGCTGATAGGAGGGGGGGCTTAATGAAAACGCAAGCTGTATCCAGTACTAAAATGATAGCTACACAGTGCTCTTCAAATAGCAGGTTCAAGTAAATATCAACACACAGATATTTCTAAGGTCACATAAAATCAACCTGCTGATTTTAAATTAAAGTCAATATCTAATATTACTATAAAAGAGACACTGATCATTAACCAGCTCACAAATCTCTCTGTAGGTCTCACTTGTTTCTGTAGATTTGAGTCCCAGGGAGTCTAAAATCATTAAGTCTAACACACTGGGGTCTGGAGATAAGTTTATCTAAAATCCAAGCAATTATGGAGCAGTGAAGGTCACATTCATCCCGGAGCATCCACATTCTTTATTACTGCTGAGGAATCATTCAAACATCGAAATCAAGGATTCCTTCAGAACTGTCTAAAAAGATCCAGCATGTCTCAAGCTCCTGTGTATGTCTAAAAAGGGACAGCGGCTACCACTGAGGACATATCCTCTGTCTTTATTCTGTGAGGGAGACTTATTTTAATGGCAACATGTATGGAGGTCATGAACTGTATAGAATGGGAATGCAGGAGAAACTGAATAATTCATTTCTTAACTTGTCGCAAAAATCTAATCAAGAAGTGTTCACGCTGAGAGAGGAGGAGTAAACAGCTCCTCAGCATGAGACTGCAATCACCCTCCATCAGCTTCAGATGCTGTGGATTCCACTGGGGTGTCAGGGAAATGCTGTGTGAATGATATTTATCCACCTTGAATCTGCTCAAGCATTTCTTTTTATTCAATAAAAATACTGAAAAAACTATTATATTTAACACCATTTTAAGTTAAATTCTTAAAAAATTAATGACATGATGATTTTAGTACTAATCTGAACAGCGTAAGGTGAATGAGGTTTTATAGTTTTAGGGGTGAAATGATCCTATCTGAACAGTGTTGCTGTTATCAGTATTGCTATACCGAGACAAAGGAAGTCCTATTTTTAGAGCAGAAACTGCCTTATCCCACACAGCTGTTTGCTGTTCAGTTATTCAGAGGCTATTACCAACTGCACACAACAGTGGCTTAATGACCTTCTCTGAACAAAGAGCTGGGAGGCTATGTTTAAAAGCAGCCACCCACTCTTCATCTGGGAGGCAGCAGCTCCGTTATAGGCAGCACAATGTCGCCACCTTGAGATCAGACTGTCAGTCAGGGACTCAGTCAGTCTGGAATCGCTCATAATAAACCGAGTGCATTCCATTTCCTTTATTCATGCTGTCTCCTGTACCAGGCGCAGGGTTTATATATTTAATGCTAATGTTCCACTTTTTCATACATCTACAGTATAAATCTGCTCTTCCCTCTCTGTCAGTTGTCATTTCAGGTGACAACGCGCAACCCTCTTCCACCCCTTCGCCTCCTGTCTCCTAATACAGGGCCAAGCTAAAACCTTCTCCCTTCAGACCGGACCGAACCACTTATCACCACCACCAGTGTCTAGACCCCGGGGGGTTCATCAGAGCGGTTTTTACCCTCCTGAATGATTATCATGCAAACCGGGGCCTAATCGCCAATCACTATTTCATTCATATGATGTGTCCCGGTAATAAACATGTATTTCATACATCACGTCTCTCCTGATTGAAATAGAAACTTCGGAGATTCACAAGTGGGGGGGATCTACTGACATTTTCCTATGTAGTAGAAAAAAACTTGAGAATCTCTTCAGGACATTATTTCATGCTTCTAAACACTAACACAACTGTAACTGGAAGCGGTAATTTCTTGGTTAAGTACTCATACCTGCACCACTCTTTAGTATGTACTGTCAAGTCACATCCATTGTGAGCTGCTGCTTAAAGGTCCCATGTCATGGCCATTTCTACTGATCATAATTCCATTGTTGAGGTCTACTAGAATAGATTTATACTGTGCAATTTTCCAAACTCACATACATCTCTATATAGTATGTGTATTCACTCTCTGTCCTAAACGCCTTGTTGGAGCCCCTGGGCCGTGTTGGCGGGACGTTGCTGCTCCGCCCTTTGAGACTCGAGGAGAGGACAGTGTGAGCTGTATTACTGGTGTAGTTTCCTGGTTGCTGTGTGGGGTCTGCGAGACAGCGAGACACACGAAACTCAGCCTGAGCACACACGCGTGAAAAGATACGGTGAGTGTTTCTCCGCGATCCCAACTCGTCTATTACCAACGTTCAGGGAGCTCTATGCTCCACTGCGTTTGATAGTGACGCGAAGGGATCCTGGTGTGTGAGGAGCTCCACGGATTGGTCCATTTGGGTCGTCGTTACGTCACTTGGTACCAGGAAGAATCTAAAAATATCCGACGAGGCGTTCTGGGGCAGCACAGACAGGTCTTTTCTGTGTTAGGGTTTTACTCGCTACAGGGTGTACTTTGAGGGTTTGTGACTCTGCAGACCGTTTACATGCAGAAAAAGCTACATAACATCTTTAATGTCATGTTAAGTTTAAGTGTACCTTAACAATGCACATTGCATCTACAGTGACAATGATAAAAAGTCAAAAGGATCCTTTAGTAAGTACTTAGCCTCAAGTTGGACCCATTCATTATTTGGAGCTAACCATTCATCACGGTCCGACTTCTCAACAGCACCAAACACACATTTCAAACCATGGCTCTAAGGAATAGTGGAACCTTAAACCTTATGAAGACAAACAAGCTGGCAAGCGTGTACAATTTAGTGACGGAACCAAAAAATGATAAGTAATATAACATGTTTCAGTTTAAAACGTTGGGTTGTGTATACGCTATATAATATCATTCAACCTGCATGTGCTAGCACTCTGAAAGGGTTTAGATTTAAAAATAACTATTGATACATTCCAACTAGGGGTGTAACGGTTCACAGAAGTCACGGTTCGGTTCGTACCTCGGTTCGGGGGTCACGGTTCGGTACGGTTCGGTACAACAAGAAAAAGCAAAAAAAAAGTCCCAAATGCATAATTCCAGGTTTGTTGTTATTTATGTTTGAACAGTAGTGCAAGTTTCAGTTTTTTTTAAAAAGAACTCTGACATTTTGAATAATGAACTGTATTAAACAGTTAAAAACAAACCTTACACAGTACACTCAGATGGCCATATTATTTATAATGGCTGATGTCAAACAAAAAGGTTTCATCAAGCTGTAAAACTAAAAAGAATGTCTTGAAAATATGACATCATAAATAAAAAGAAAGTGTTTCAAGTCATAAAACATATGCCAAAAGCTTCCGTTATTTATTTTGGTCTCACGGCTTTCATGTCTCTTGGCTTCTTAAAAACAGCGGGGATCAGCTGCTGAACTGCTGTTGTCTTTTGCCGGGCTCCGGTGATTGGCAAATCTGGGTGATGCCTTCTGATATGATTTAGCATGTTTGGCGTGTGTTACCATTAGCATACCACACCACTGTAGAACAACGGCGACACACCGTCCTCGTCCGATCCACCACTCGTACACTCCATCGTTGTTGTAGTCCACAGGGAAGGGAACCCGAAATGTTCCCACACAGCTGATTTAAAAGAAGCAGGTGGTTCTAGCTCCTGTGTGTTATCTGAAATCACCATATTAACTTTTCTTCTTCTTGTATTTTGTTGGTTTTGTTGTTGTGTTTCTTCTTGTTCTTCATTTGTTGTTTAAGGGCGGCTGGCAAACAGCTTTTAGGCGCAATACCGCCCCTGGATTATATATAGTGTAGTGGATACTGCCCTGAATGACAGACTTTTTTCCCACTCGTAAAATTGGGTCGTATTCGTCGTGTGAGCCGAACCGTGACGTCCGAACCGTGACGGTACGGGACGAATACGGATACCGTTACACCCCTAATTCCAACTAATCAGTAGTATGCTTCATCACCTGAATCACATGAGATGGGTTTGTATGAACACCCATTTCTTGCTGCTAAATACCAAACCCCAGCCAGGTGTTTGGTGTGAAGAGAACAGGAGCTGTGATTGGTCAGCATGGGCTGTGTGTTTCAGATGATGCAAGGGATAGCTCAGAAAGGGTACAAGTTGAACAAATATGCATTGTATTCTTTCATATTCTGTAACAAAAGCATTCTTCATATATGAATGATTCTTTAGCAGATAACGGACAAGGGTCATTTGATTAAGCTGCTTTGAATACCCGTGCATGTGTCAGGGGCAGAGTAACTACATGTCACATGATTTGTAGAACTTTTATAGTGCTTTGAAGACCTGGCATTGTACGATAGATGTTACGAACTGCAGAACAAAGTAACATTATGGGATCTTGTTTGATGTCTGTCGGCATTCCGAAGCTAATTAGCACCACGCTGCTAGCGTTCACCACCTACACAACACACTGCTGGATAACAGTGGCATTCAAAGTATTTCAAACATTTATTGATTTTTTATTTTCTTACCTTTGTAGTGCCGATCATCTTTGGGAACAGAAAAGAGGAAACAAAACAGAGTTTGGTTTTACAGCTTATCTTAGAACATCTAAGAACAATCAGGACACACACATATTCTATATCTTCAAATATTTGAACACTGCAAAAATACAACAGAGCCAAAAGTCCCAGTCATCACTGCCTCCTTCTGCTCTTCTCTTTAGAATGAGTGTACTGAGGGGACATTTGAACATGCCGTACAGAGAGACTACTACTGTTGAAATGACTTGTCTCGGTTAAGACTGATAGCAAGTCAAAGTAAAACATGTAAACATCAATGAAACTGGCTCATGTGCAATTTAAGAAAGCTGGTAATTGGTCAATAAATTGCTAACAAAGCTTCAAATCTGAATGAGTGTGGACTCACAGTGACACACAGGTTTGGGCGTGTCCCACTTGCCCATCTTGTTGCACTGTGTTGAGTTTCTGCCCATGAGGATGAAGGAGGGCAGACAGCTATAGTGCAGCACTGTCCCTTCCACCGGGGGCCCCAGAGGCCAAGAGGACACCCGGCCATTTTCCAATGATGTCCACACCCGGGGACACATCAGCACTGCAGAGAGGCACAGGAGACTTTTTTAATACAACGGGGACACTGTCAGTGTGGTGGTGTAATGCTGCCCTGTGAAAGTGGCTTTACTAAAGAAAGAGTGCATGGTGTCAAATATTAGGTAGGCAGACAGGCAGAGAGAAAAGGGAGTGAGGGAATTGTAGCGCAACAGAAGGACATAATGAAGTGGAGTTTTAAAAGGGAAAACTTGAACAGTGAACAACCAAAAAAACAATCAAAGCTGGATTTATAGCAAGTACCTAATTCAAGCGGTGTGAGGTGTGACCATGAGACAGGAGACAACATGCCTGGTGGCAGTGGTGGAGAGTAACTACATTGTATTTTTTTTGTACTTTACTTGAGTATTTCAATTTAAAACTCCTCTGTATTTCTACTCCACTACATCTCAAGGTTCAAGGGTTCAAGGTTCTTTATTAGTCATACGAACATAGCTACAGTGTAGTTGTGTCGATGAAAATCTTGTGTCACAGGCTTCTCCAACAGTGCAACACAAAACACAGATAAACCGAAAAATATAGTGCAAGTAAATAGTAAATGTAAGAAGAAAAATAGTTTAAAAAAGTGAAATAGTGCAATAAGAGTCTATGCAAGTCATTGAAATATGATATATTGGGTAAATAGATACATAATTTTTAAGTAGCAGCCAGATGAATATTAAGGATGTTGTTTCAGCAGTTCAGGTGTTTAACAGTCTTATTGCCTGTGGGATGAAACTGTCCCTGAGTCTGGTGGTTTTAGTCCGGATGCTGCGGTACCGCCTGCCAGACGGCAGCAGGCAGAACAGTTTGTGGATGGGGTGATGGGGGTCTTTTGTAATCCTGAGGGCTTTCTTCCTGAGCCGCTGGGAGTAGAGGTCCTCCATGGAGGGCAGCTCCGTCCTGGTGATGTTCTGTGCAGTTTTCACCACCCTCTGTAACGCAGCGTCCACACGGCGGCGTGCATTGAAGCTTGCCGGCGGGCATGTCTGAAACTCGACCAACAACCAATCACATGAATCGCCCGCCCCTGACACACAAGCACGTGGTTTGATTGGCTAGAGCTTGTACTGGCATATGATTTGATTGGCTGACGCTTCTGCCGAGGCTTCAAAGGTTGAACATTGCTCAACTTTTGAAGCGAGCAACGCGAGCAAAGCGAAGTGACGCTCCCACAATGCAGTTCGGCAAAGTGTGACGTCACTCCATTCAAAATGAATGGGCAAAAGCATTGAAGCTTCAACGCACGCCGCCGTGTGGACGGGCCCTAAAGCCTTACGGCCCCTTCTTTTTGGGGACAGGAACGATGGTGGAGTGTTTGAAGCATGTCTGTGAACACCTCTGCCAGCTGAACTGCACACACCCTGAGAACACGGCCAGGGATGCCTTCAGGTCCAGGAGCCTTGTGTGGGTTAACCCTTTTAAAGGATTTGCACACATCTGCCCTGTTTAAAACAAAAGGGCAGGGCTCCTGGTCCTTCTGTGCACCCCCAGCCTGGCTGCTCTCAAAACATGCAAAAAAAAATGATAACTCATAAACAAATACTGAACTTTGAACGCCTCCGTATAATAAACACATGATATGCTGATATGGTATCATGCTAATCTACAGTTTGTTCCACATTGACAAACTGCAACACTAAAACACATGTTTATAATAAATATAATATAATAACCATAATAATAAAATACTGAAAAGATCCATTCTGCATTTAGAGTACTTTTACTTTTGATACTTGAAGTACATTTTGATGCTAATATTTTTATAATTTGAGTCACATTTTGTAATCAGGGCTTTTACTTTTAGTGAAGTATTTTACGACCATAGTATTTGTACTTTTACTGAAGTAAAAGATGAGTACTTCTTCCAACACTGCCTGGTGGTATCAGAATGGCCTCGATAACTCCCACTCCCCACTTGTTGTTTGGATCAGCACTCAATGTAGCGGACCCTCGACACAAACTGAGTGAAGCGTGCAGGGGGAGGGTGTAGGAGTTGGTTTGGAATTGGGCCTTCATTTCTTTAACAGACCGACAGTGACATCTTAAGGCCAGTCAGTGTAGGGTCTTTGTTTCTCTGTGTTCAGGCTGCATGCCGACAGACTGACTAACGTCTTACCTGCTCAACAAAGAGACCGTCGATTTCCCCTGTCACAGGATGAAGGTAGATGGGTGTGAATGACACACACACACACACACACACACACACACACACACACACACACACACACACACACACACACACACACACACACACACACACACACACACACACACACACACACACACACACACACACACACACACACACACACACACACACACACACACACACACACACACACACACACACACACTATTTCCCAGCCCCCTCCCTTCCACTTCTTTTCATTGCCCCATTTCAAAGTTTTGTTTCCACACCTTTATTTCATGAAAGTCACAATGAAAGGGTCTTTTATGAATCATTGAAAAGGTTACAACATATGGTATGATCTGTGCGAGGTCAAACGTATCTTATTTAGTTTAAGTACTGAAGTAACAAATGTATTATATTGTAATCCAATTTTTCCTACATTTTATTTAATATGATAATGATACAGAAATACTAATGATACAGTAAATAAGTAGACTAAGGAGGTCAAGATACCAGAAACAAAGTCAACACCAATCCAGGGAAATTCAACGATTCTCCATATAAAAGAAAGAAACTAAATAAATGTATTTTAATGTTTGAAAACATTTCAGTGAGGGATTTTAACAGGTCATAATTCCCTCTCTATATATATTATCATGCTTTCCTATTATTTTATAACAATAACAATAACTTGTCATTTTGGTTGGATTGTTGCGAGACCACTCTGTTAGATGTGTGCGACGAGTAGAACAGCTTTTTGTTTGCAGTTGAAATGTATTTTTTGAAATGCTCCAATGTCAAAAAATATGGCTTTAAGCTGAATATTTGGTCAAAATAAATAACAGGATTTGAATATTAGGAAATAATAACACTTATTACACTGAGCACTGAAATGTAACTCCTCTGTTATAATTGAATACTATTTCATCTATTATATGTAGCTTTGAAAACATATCCTTCAGACAACTTTCATTCACGATGTCAGGGCAACAAAGGAATCTCAGTCATTTACAGTGTTTTATTATAACGAGAACACCGTACAGCCGTACAGCACACTGACAGGCCCAGGAGACCTTATCATGTTCTTACTGTAGTTATATAAATACTAATGTCCATCAGAGAGTCAGTGATGGAGTGTGTGTTGTGTGTGTGTGTGTGTGTGTGTGTGTGTGTGTGTGTGTGTGTGTGTGTGTGTGTGTGTGTGTGTGTGTGTGTGTGTGTGTGTGTGTGTGTGTGTGTGTGGTGTGTGTGTGTGTGTGTGTTGTGTGTGTGTGTGTGTGTGTGTGTGTGTGTGTGTGTGTGTGTGTGTGTGTGTGTGTGTGTGTACAGTTTAGTTGGAGATGAGTGTGTGTAGAGTGTTGAGTTGGAGTGTGTGTGATGACAGCTGAGGTGAACTCACAGCATCTGCTGCGCTGGCTCAGGTCGGTCCAGGTGCCGTTGGGCAAACACTTCCTGACCTTTGGTCCCACAATCACCCTGTTGCCCCTGCAGATGTACTCTATCTCATAGTCTACAGGGAGCACCTGCACACTGCGGATCTACACACACACACACACACACACACACACACACACACACACACACACACACACACACACACACACACACACACCACACACACACACACACACACACACACACACACACACACAGAATCAGAATTAGTACACCACAACATAGACTGGTTATATTGTTTGCACAAGCAATGATCGAGTTGTAATACTTTGTTGTATCGTTAGGATGAGGGCTGTTTACATCCCACCATCCAATTAGAAAGTATTCAACTAAGTCTCAATACATCAAACACTTCAGTCAGTAATACAGCAACACAACATGCAGGCCTTAATACTTATTTACTCGTTTGAAATGTTCATTTGGCCATATTTTAGTAACATATTTCCTTGTCTTCTGATCAGCTCCTGTTTGGTTGAACACTTCCGCCATTTTCAATTGTTGTCTTGATAAATTCCATTAAAGGTATATTATCCATGAGTCTAAGTCCATCAGCATATGGTGATTATGACATGGCGTGTTGTAGATAAAGTTCTCGTTGAGGAAAATGTAAGGTTATACTGACCAAACTTAGTTTACAACGGAAAGACTGAAACAAATATGTTATCCTTTCTCTGCTGATTGGTGATCTTAAGTATGGATCACTTTGACTGACACATCACAAACCAGAGGAAGAAGAAGAAGAACATTCAAGAATGTCATTATTTTAAAACCAAACTAAGCGTAGTAGTAGATGTTTGATATAGAGTTGATTTGGGGCATTATATTAACCTCTGGTGCAGGAATGAGTTCTAAAACCTGGATGTGAGTCGGCAATATACAACTTCCTGTTCCAGCGTCTTGAAGTCAATGGTTCTTGAATGTGTGTGTGGTTAGATACCTGAAATAAGGTCTGTGGTTCACACGAGCTCAAGAGATTTTTTACGTTTTGTCTACGACATAAAATACGTCAGTGTGATGGCAACAGCCACACAGGGTAATCACTGAGGTCATATCACTGCACCCTCACTTCCATTAGTTTGACTTCATTTCAGTGGCAGTAAACCACTCCAAGAGTCAACACTGCACACTTGATTGAAATGACATGATTTAGTGTATTTCCACACATTTTAGCACAGTTAACACAATTATTTGTGTGAAGTGCTAACTCCTTTTATTTGAGTTAATGTGGTCGTTGGGGGAGGTTACTTCCTGGTTCAGCAAAAGACAAATTGGGACAACACATGTGCTCCATGTCAAAACAGGGATGTTGGTTTGGTCCATGTCCTTTTGTATTCTGTTCATCTTAATTACCCCTTGATTTCTACCTGGCTTGGCCGAGCCACTGTGTAGGTGCATTGCTCTGTCATGGTGGCAGGTCGCTTTGCTGTTATATTTATTCAAGTTATTTCCTGTTGACCTTATTTATAGGCCTAGTTAGTAAAGACTCTTGATTTATAATGTTTTATTTTTGGGTAAATACAAAAACCCCACTGTGTCCTGTTGCCTCACTTCCTGGTCCCTGACAGTCAGTAAATCCTCTTCTGGTGAATGTCTGAAGCTGGAGTCTAAATGAGACTACATCATCGTCAACTTTAGCTTAGTGGTGGTGACGCTACAGTAAGTCATGTGACCATAGTTCCTTTATAGCCTAATGTTAGCTTTCTTCTGGTAATTGCATTTACGCAAAAAAGTAGTTTAATATGTGGAGAATATCCTGCTGAACAAAACATGTACTTAAATGTGTATTTGCCAAAGAGCTTATTTTCTGCGATATTGAATAGCTCTTTGGCTCTATCCAATATACAGATCTGATTGCTTTTTGTTACTGGAGCCCGTGTGATGCTAACTTTCAGGTTGGACTACAAACAAATGTCATTAGTCTCACCACTCCAATATGCATTACAAACTTGTTACTTTACATTTGTCTCTGTGCAGCGATAATAAGAGTGTGCCAGCAGCCAGTCCTACCTGCTCTTGTGTCAGCCCTCTGTAGCGTATCCCTCCATCTTTGGGAGGACGGATGATAGCACAGCCTGAAAGAGAGGCACACCATCAGGTGGAGCAGAGAGAGACCCAGCCCCCCCTCCTCTCTGTCTCTGCCACCACACTGGATCCTGACAGCCTCACATGTTTCTATGCTTTAAGACTCATTGGCTCTAAATAACATTAACCCTGTGTTGCACTGAATGAGATGTTCCTTCATTACGAACACACACACAGTGTTTGTTTCCTCTCCTGTAGTGTGTTCTCTAGGTGTGTGCATGTAGGCAAAGGCTAACATCCCTGTGTTCCCTCCAGAGGGACTTTCTCTCACTTCCCATGTGAACAATTGAATGTCACATCATGAATGCTTTGAGAAAATACTTTATTGGGATTGGAAACACATTCTTCTCTAAGACAGCAGCCTTTCACTGTGCCCATTCATAAAAGCTTTGAAGACTTGTGCTGGAAGATGGTCTAGAATTTAAGACTGAATTGATGATGAAACAATAAAGCAGAGAGAAACCCCTAACTGCTGACCCTTACATTGGTCAAAATCATTCCTGTGACAGGATGAACGAACATGTAAATGACAGCCTACAAAAAAAACATAGAGATTAAAAGAAAAAAGATTTCAGAAAGTACCTTCTAAAATATTGAGGAAAGCCTTTTGTTAAATACAAAGGTGTCTGAGTGTATATGAGCCAACCACTAGATGGAGCCAGCAGCCTGCTTCCAGCTGAGGGCTCACATACTCACATCCCCCAGCAGACAGCCTCCACATGAGCAGATGATCTTTTCAATGTGGAGACTGCAGACTGCTGTGGCCTGACTAGCGAGCAGAGATTAGCATGTCCCCACTGTCTGAGACTGATGTACCAAAAGGGTTAGAATCCAGAGATTAGGAAAGTAACAAAGGGACAGAAATGTAATCAATCTTAACGGTCCCCTCTTCTTCACGTCTCTTCTACATCAACATGTGTCCCCTCTTCTTCATGTCTCTTCTACATCAACATGTGTCCCCTCTTCTTCATGTCTCTTCTACATCAACATGTGTCCCCTCTTCTTCATGTCTCTTCTACATCACCATGTGTCCCCTCTTCTTCATGTCTCTTCTACATCAACATGTGTCTCCTCTTCTTCATGTCTCTTCTACATCACCATGTGTCCCCTCTTCTTCATGTCTCTTCTACATCACCATGTGTCCCCTCTTCTTCATGTCTCTTCTACATCACCATGTGTCCCCTCTTCTTCATGTCTCTTCTACATCAACATGTGTCCCCTCTTCTTCATGTCTCTTCTACATCACCATGTGTCCCCTCTTCCTCATGTCTCTTCTACATCACCATGTGTCCCCTCTTCCTCATGTCTCTTCTACATCAACATGTGTCCCCTCTTCTTCATGTCTCTTCTACATCAACATGTGTCCCCTCTTCTTCATGTCTCTTCTACATCAACACGTGTCCCCTCTTCCTCATGTCTCTTCTACATCAACATGTGTCCCCTCTTCCTCATGTCTCTTCTACATCACCATGTGTCCCCTCTTCTTCATGTATCTTCTACATCAACATGTGTCCCCTCTTCTTCATGTCTCTTCTACATCAACATGTGTCCCCTCTTCCTCATGTCTCTTCTACATCACCATGTGTCCCCTCTTCTTCATGTCTCTTCTACATCAACATGTGTCCCCTCTTCTTCATATCTCTTCTACATCAACACGTGTCCCCTCTTCCTCATGTCTCTTCTACATCAACATGTGTCCCCTCTTCCTCATGTCTCTTCTACATCACCATGTGTCCCCTCTTCTTCATGTCTCTCCTACATCAACATGTGTCCCCTCTTCTTCATGTCTCTCCTACATCAACATGTGTCCCCTCTTCTTCATGTCTCTTCTACATCAACATGTGTCCCCTCTTCTTCATGTCTCCTCTACATCAACATGTGTCCCCTCTTCTTCATGTCTCTTCTACATCAACATGTGTCCCCTCTTCTTCATGTCTCTTCTACATCAACATGTGTCTCCTCTTCTTCATGTCTCTTCTACATCAACATGTGTCCCCTCTTCTTCATGTCTCTTCTACATCAACATGTGTCCCCTCTTCTTCATGCCTCTTCTACATCAACATGTGTCCCCTCTTCTTCATGTCTCTTCTACATCAACATGTGTCCCCTCTTCTTCACGTCTCTTCTACATCAACATGTGTCCCCTCTTCTTCACGTCTCTTCTACATCAACATGTGTCCCCTCTTCTTCATGTCTCTTCTACATCAACATGTGTCCCCTCTCCTTCACGTCTCTTCTACATCAACATGTGTCCCCTCTTCTTCATGTCTCTTCTACATCAACATGTGTCCCCTCTTCTTCATGTCTCTTCTATATCAACATGTGTCCCCTCTTCTTCATGTCTCTTTTACATCACCATATGTCCCCTCTTCTTCATGTCTCTGCTATATCAACATGTGTCCCCTCTTCTTCATGTCTCTTCTACATCAACATGTGTCCCCTCTTCTTCATGTCTCTTCTACATCAACATGTGTCCCCTCTTCTTCATGCCTCTTCTACATCAACATGTGTCCCCTCTTCTTCATGTCTCTTCTACATCAACATGTGTCCCCTCTTCTTCATTTATCTTCTACATCAACATGTGTCCCCTCTTCTTCATGTCTCTTCTACATCAACATGTGTCCCCTCTTCTTCATGTCTCTTCTACATCACCATGTGTCCCCTCTTCTTCATGTCTCTTCTACATCAACATGTGTCTCCTCTTCTTCATGTCTCTTCTACATCAACATGTGTCTCCTCTTCTTCATGTCTCTTCTACATCAACCATGTGTCCCCTCTTCTTCATGTCTCTTCTACATCAACATGTGTCTCCTCTTCTTCATGTCTCTTCTACATCAACATGTGTCTCCTCTTCTTCATGTCTCTTCTACATCAACATGTGTCCCCTCTTCTTCATGTCTCTTCTACATCAACATGTGTCCCCTCTTCTTCATGTCTCTTCTCTCCATCAACATGTGTCCCCCTCTTCTTCATTTATCTTCTACATCACATGTGTCCCCTCTTCTTCATGTCTCTCTTCCACATCAACATGTGTCCCCTCTTCTTCATGTCTCTTCTACATCAACATGTGGTCCCCTCTTCTTCATGTCTCTTCTACATCAACACGTGTCCCCTCTTCTTCATGTCTCTTCTCTTCTTACATCAACATGTGTCCCCTCTTCTTCATGTCTCTTCCACATCAACATGTGTCCCCTCTTCTCCATGTCTCTTCTATATCAACATGTGTCCCCTCCTTCTTCATTCTCTTCCACATCAACATGTGTCCCCTCTTCTCTCCATGTCTCTTCTATATCAACATGTGTCCCCCTCTTCTTCATGTCTCTTCTACATCACACATGTGTCCCCTCTTCTTCATGTCTCTTTCTCCATCAACATGTGTCCCCTCTTCTTCATGTCTCTTCTTCATCAACATGTGTCCCCTCTTCTTCATGTCTCTTCTACATCAACATGTGTCCCCTCTTCTTCATGTCTCTTCTACATCAACATGTGTCCCCTCTTTCTTCATGTCTCTTCTACATCAACATGTGTCCCCTCTTCTCCATGTCTCTTCTCATCAACATGTGTCCCCTCTTCTTCATGTCTCTTCTACATCAACATGTGTCCCCTCTTCTTCATGTCTCCTCTACATCAACATGTGTCCCCCTCTTCTTCATGTCTCTTCTACATCAACATGTGTCCCCTCTTCTTCATGTCTCTTCTACATCAACATGTGTCCCCTCTTCTTCATGTCTCTTCTACATCAACATGTGTCCCCTCTTCTTCATGTCTCTTCTACATCAACATGTGTCCCCTCTTCTCCATGTCTCTTCTACATCACATGTGTCCCCTCTTCTCCATGTCTCTTCTACATCAACATGTGTCCCCTCTTCTTCATGTCTCTTTTATATCAACATGTGTCCCCTCTTCTTCATGTCTCTTCTACATCAACATGTGTCCCCTCTTCTACATCAACATGTGTCCCCTCTTCTTCATGTCTCTTCTACATCAACATGTGTCCCCTCTTCTTCATGTCTCTTCTACATCAACATGTGTCCCCTCTTCTTCATTTATCTTCTACATCAACATGTGTCCCCTCTTCTTCATATCTCTTCTTCTCAAACAACGTGTCCCCTCTTCCTCATGTCTCTTCTACATCAACATGTGTCCCCCTCTTCCTCATGTCTCTTCTACATCACCATGTGTCCCCTCTTCTTCATGTCTCTCCTACATCAAACATGTGTCCCCTCTTCTTCATGTCTCTCCTACAATCAACATGTGTCCCCTCTTCTTCATGTCTCTTCTACATCAACATGTGTCCCCTCTTCTTCATGTCTCTTCTACATCAACATGTGTCCCCTCTTCTTCATGTCTCCTCTACATCAACATGTGTCCCCTCTTCTTCATGTCTCTTCTACATCAACATGTGTCCCCTCTTCTTCATGTCTCTTCTACAATCAACATGTGTCTCCTCTTCTTCATGTCTCTTCTAACATCAACATGTGTCCCCCTCTTCTTCATGTCTCCTTCTACATCAACATGTGTCCCCTCTTCTTCATGTCTTCTTCTACATCAACATGTGGCCCCCTCTTCTTCATGTTCTCTTCTACATCAACATGTGTCCCCTCTTCTCCATGTCTCTTCTTCATCAACAGTGTCCCCTCTTCTTCATGTCTCTTCTACATCAACATGTGTCCCCTCTTCTTCATGTCTCCTCTACATCAACATGTGTCCCCTCTTCTTCATGTCTCTTCTACATCACATGTGTCCCCTCTTCTTCATGTTTCTCTTCTACATCAACATGTGTCCCCTCTTCTTCATGTCTCTTCTACATACAACAATGTGTCCCCTCTTCTTCATGTCTCTTCTACATCAACATGTGTCCCCTCTTCTCCATGTCTCTTCTACTCAACATGTGTCCCCTCTTCTCCATGTCTCTTCTACATCAACCATGTGTCCCCTCTTCTTCAGTGCTCTTTTATATCAACATGTGTCCCTCTTCTTCATGTCTCTTCTACAGCAACATGTGTCCCCTCTTCTACAATGCAACAATGTGTGCCCCTCTTGCTTCATGTCGCTTCTACAATCAACATGTGTCCACCTCTTCTTCATGTCTCTGTCTACATCAACATGTGTCCTCCCCCTCGTCTTCGTCATGTCTCTTCTACATCAAGCATGTGTCCCCTCTTCTTCATGGTCTCCTTCTACATCAACATTGTGTTCCCCCTCATTCGCTTCAATGTCTCCTTCTACAATCAACATGTGGTCCCCTCTTCTTCATGTCTCTTCTACAATCAACATGTGTCCCCTCTTCTTCATGTCATGCCTGTCTACATCAACATGTGTCCCCCCTCATTCTCCAGGTCTCTTCTACATCACACCATATGTCCCCTCTTCTTTCATGTCTCTGCTATATCAACATGTGTCCCCTCTTCTTCATGTCTCTTCTACATCAACATGTGTCCCCTCTTCTTCATGTCTCTTTTCTACATCAACATGGTGTCCCCTCTTCTTCATCGCCTCTTCTCATCAACATGGTCCCCATCTTCTTCATGTCTCTTCTACATCAACATGGTGTCCCCCTCTTCTTCAATTTATCTTCTACATCAACATGTGTCCCCTCTTCTTCATGTCTCTTCTACATCAACATGTGTCCCCTCTTCTTCATGTCTCTTCTACATCACCATGTGTCCCCTCTTCTTCATGTCTCTTCTACATCAACATGTGTCTCCTCTTCTTCATGTCTCTTCTACATCAACATGTGTCTCCTCTTCTTCATGTCTCTTCTACATCACCATGTGTCCCCTCTTCTTCATGTCTCTTCTACATCAACATGTGTCTCCTCTTCTTCATGTCTTCTTCTACATCAACATGTGTCTCCTCTTCCTTCATGTCTCTTCTACATCAACATGTGTCCCCTCTTCTTCATGTCTCTTCTACATCAACATGTGTCCCCTCTTCTTCATGTCTCTTCTCCATCACATGTGTCCCCTCTTCTTCATTTATCTTCTACATCAACATGTGTCCCCTCTTCTTCATGTCTCTTCCACATCAACATGTGTCCCCTCTTCTTCATGTCTCTTCTACATCAACATGTGTCCCCTCTTCTTCATGTCTCTTCTACATCAACACGTGTCCCCTCTTCTTCATGTCTCTTCTACATCAACATGTGTCCCCTCTTCTTCATGTCTCTTCCACATCAACATGTGTCCCCTCTTCTCCATGTCTCTTCTATATCAACATGTGTCCCCTCTTCTTCATGTCTCTTCCACATCAACATGTGTCCCCTCTTCTCCATGTCTCTTCTATATCAACATGTGTCCCCTCTTCTTCATGTCTCTTCTACATCAACATGTGTCCCCTCTTCTTCATGTCTCTTCTCCATCAACATGTGTCCCCTCTTCTTCATGTCTCTTCTTCATCAACATGTGTCCCCTCTTCTTCATGTCTCTTCTACATCAACATATGTCCCCTCTTCTTCATGTCTCTTCTACATCAACATGTGTCCCCTCTTCTTCATGTCTCTCTTCTACATCAACATGGTGTCCCCCTCTTCTCCATGTCTCCTTCTTCATCAACATGTGTCCCCCCTCTTCTACATGCCTCTTCTACATCAACATGTGCCCCCTCTTCTTCATGTCTCCTCTACATCAACATGTGTCCCCTCTTCTTCATGTCTCTTCTACATCAACATGTGTCCCCTCTTCTTCATGTCTCTTCTACATCAACATGTGTCCCCTCTTCTTCATGTCTCTTCTACATCAACATGTGTCCCCTCTTCTTCATGTCTCTTCTACATCAACATGTGTCCCCTCTTCTCCATGTCTCTTCTACATCAACATGTGTCCCCTCTTCTCCATGTCTCTTCTACATCAACATGTGTCCCCTCTTCTTCATGTCTCTTTTATATCAACATGTGTCCCCTCTTCTTCATGTCTCTTCTACATCAACATGTGTCCCCCTCTTCTACATCAACATGTGTCCCCTCTTCTTCATGTCTCTTCTACATCAACATGTGTCCCCTCTTCTTCATGTCTCTTCTACATCAACATGTGTCCCCTCTTCTTCATGTCTCTTCTACATCAACATGTGTCCCCTCTTCTTCATTTATCTTCTACATCAACATGTGTCCCCTCTTCTTCATATCTCTTCTACATCAACACGTGTCCCCTCTTCCTCATGTCTCTTCTACATCAACATGTGTCCCCTCTTCCTCATGTCTCTTCTACATCACCATGTGTCCCCTCTTCTTCATGTCTCTCCTACATCAACATGTTGTCCCCTCTTCTTCATGTCTCTCCTACATCAACATGTGTCCCCTCTTCTTCATGTCTCTTCTACATCAACATGTGTCCCCTCTTCTTCATGTCTCTTCTACATCAACATGTGTCCCCTCTTCTTCATGTCTCCTCTACATCAACATGTGTCCCCCTCTTCTTCATGTCTCTTCTACATCAACATGTGTCCCCTCTTCTTCATGTCTCTTCTACATCAACATGTGTCTCCTCTTCTTCATGTCTCTTCTACATCAACATGTGTCCCCTCTTCTTCATGTCTCTTCTACATCAACATGTGTCCCCTCTTCTTCATGTCTCTTCTACATCAACATGTGGTCCCCTCTTCTTCATGTCTCTTCTTACAATCAACATGTGTCCCCTCTTCTTCATGTCTCTTCTACATCAACATGTGTCCCCTCTTCTTCATGTCCTCTTCTACATCAACATGTGTCCCCTCTTCTTCATGTCTCTTCTACATCAACATGTGGTCCCCCTTCTTCTTCATGTCTCTTCTACATCAACATGTGTCCCCTCTTCTTCATGTCTCTTCTACATCAACATGTGTCCCCTCTTCTTCATGTCCTCTCTACATCAACATGTGTCCCCCTCTTCTCCATGTCTCTTCTTCATCAACATGTGTCCCCTCTTCTTCATGTACTCTTCTACATCAACATGTGTCCCCTCTTCTTCATGTCTCCTTCTACATCAACATGTGTCCCCTCTTCTTCATGTCTCTTCTACATCAACATGTGTCCCCTCTTCTTCATGTCTCTTCTACATCAACATGTGTCCCCTCTTCTTCATGTCTCTTCTACATCAACATGTGTCCCCTCTTCTTCATGTCTCTTCTACATCAACATGTGTCCCCTCTTCTCCATGTCTCTTCTACATCAACATGTGTCCCCTCTTCTCCATGTCTCTTCTACATCAACATGTGTCCCCTCTTCTTCATGTCTCTTTTATATCAACATGTGTCCCCTCTTCTTCATGTCTCTTCTACATCAACATGTGTCCCCTCTTCTACATCAACATGTGTCCCCTCTTCTTCATGTCTCTTCTACATCAACATGTGTCCCCTCTTCTTCATGTCTCTTCTACATCAACACGTGTCCCTCTTCTTCATGTCTCTTCTACATCAACATGTGTCCCCTCTTCTTCATGTCTCTTCTACATCAACATGTGTCCCCTCTTCTTCATGTCTCTTCTACATCAACATGTGTCCCCTCTTCTTCATGTCTCTTCTACATCAACATGTGTCCCCTCTTCTTCATGTCTCTTCTACATCAACATGTGTCCCCTCTTCTTCATGTCTCTTCTACATCAACATGTGTCCCCTCTGTGGAAAGAGACTCTGAAAGTTTCAGGAACAAAGATTTTCTCTGTTTTTGATCCATTTCTATAAAAACCTGTCTGAAAATGAGCTGATCAGATTTTGGCCACTTTATGATGTCATAACGATGTTTTGTCTTGTGTAACCATTAGCCAATCAGCAACCAAGGTAACCACCCCCCCCCCCCTTATCACCTGAATCTCCTCCTAGAGCACCATTGAGTTCTTTGAAACCAAATGTCTCTCAGAGGGGCGTGGGGAGGGGCTCCTTATTTTCATCTAAAGTAACAGACAGAGAATCAGCACTTTGGAAACAGGGTGAAACAGAGGGGATTATGGGTAATGCTGCAGTGATCTGTTTGGGGTTTCAGACAAACACTCCAGAGACATGTTTCGTATATTATATACAAAACATGTCTCTGAAGTGTTTGGCTATATCTGAGACCTATAATATATTAATGAAAAACAGTATAATACGGGGGCTTTAAATAAAAAATGTGTTTACATACTTTGTGTTCTTCTAAGCATTTTCAAGAGAGGATTTATAGGTTTATTTGTATTTTTAACTACTTCGAGATGTCCCGCCCCTTAGCCAATCACGTACGTACAATGTGTTGGAGCGCAAGCCAACAAGTGCAAGTGTCACTACGTTGTGGAAGTAAAGAAAGGAGGCCAATGGGGGGGGGGGGGGGATTTACATGCACATAAACTTGAAAAAACCCACAAAGCAGAATAAGGCCTCCTTAAAATGAATACCAAACATCTCAGTGTGAATACAATTGTTATAAAGCAAGAAACAAGCCTCACAAGGTCCTTGCAGGTCACTGGATGCCTCACAGTTACTGCAGTCCCCGAGATACAAATAAGCGTCTTTCTGTAGACTATAGCTTGCTCCAAAAAATGTCATCAACATATGGAAATGATTACCAATACATATCCTCAGCCCATGGGGATTCTTCCTAATATTCAATGCTCCAAACTGAGGAACTTAAACCTTGTAATAGTTGGCATTAACGTTTGGAAAAAAATATCAATTAAAGAATGATAAAAAAGAGTTCCAAATGAGGTGTTGTTTTCCTGATGACATGTTCTATCTAATGAGACTCCCTGAAGAGGACAGATACTACATGGATATAGGCAGATAAGACCTGCACTATGGCCACACTGAGGAAACGCCCCTCAGCATTCTCACACTCCCTCTAATACAAACAGGTTGGTGTGGGAGAAGAACGAGAGGGGAAATAAGCCTGCAGAATATGAATAGACCCTTTGATGAAGATGTCAGCCCAGCTTTGATGTAGATGTGAAATGACCCGTGAAACCCACCACCTTGCCTCACACTATGGCCATCAGTAATCCATTAAAGCACATGATATCCATCAGTCCAGGGGGGGAGCATCTCCTCCTCTGTGTGCCGGCATTCCCCATGTCCTTCCAGTTCACTTCAAAAGCTGCGATACACCGAAGCAACACGAGTATTTTCTGTGCATCTGATTATCCTCAGCCTGTTCCTTCCCTGGGGATAATACATCTGCAGCCTGCCATTCCCCCTAGGTGCACCCACAGTGTAAAACCCTAATTACTACATAGTCGCCGCACCGCTCACGACAGGCCAGGAAAGACCAGCAAACGTGACTTTCATAACAAGCAGCCCTGCACCACCTCTCAGCAAAAAGAGGGAGTGACAGTTAACTAATATGACAGCAGGTTTATGTCCGTATTACAGAGATCTGACATCTGCCTCTGAGTATTAGTGTCAAAGCATGAGCTCGGATATAAAGGAGCCCTAATAAACACTGCGAGTTTACACCAAATATTCATTCGTGCCCTCAGCTGCTGTTGGTTGCAGATTGGTTTTTAAATGTAGGGCTATGCATGCCTGCCAAGCTAGGCTGTTAGAGATGGGAAATGGACCAGTACGAACTTTGGCAACAATTTCATGCTCATAGGGAAACTGATAACAAGAAAGACGAAAAAGGACAGAGACCTTGGTGTTGAAGTGAATACAAACAAAGTCATGCAGATCTAGTATCTACTCCGAAACATTGTCTTAATGCTGTTACCTGCACACTACTGTGAGAAAGCAGGTATAATAGTTCAGGAATGAGTCAGCTCTGGTTCCCTTGTCCTTGTGAGTCAACGTTTCTTTGAACGTGTGTGTAGTTGGATGACTGACTCTCGGACATACAATACGTCAGTAAACACCTTTCTAGTGAATATTTGAAGCTTATGTGTCATAAAAAAGACAGGTGACTAAATGAGGCTACTAAACGTTATCACACCAAACATTAGCCGCTTTTAGCTTAGCAGTAGTGACGCCAAGCCATGCCACCGTCACATATGAATATCATAAATGTGTTTGCAGCAGAGCTTATTTGTTTGCAATATTCTTGTATCCAATGGAGAACTCCTATTGCTTTTTATCGTGGTGCTAACGTCCGGATCAGCCTACACAAATAGGTCATCACTGCACCACACTATTGTTGTATTGATTCGGACTAATGAACAGTTATAAAAGCCTAAACAACATCATAAGTAGATGTTTGATGCCCTCGACAAAATACCAATATGACCAAAACGTTTCCTGCATTGGTTTCTTTCTTAATCATGACCAGTTGTGTGACATCCAGCCAATGATGGTAGTTTCATCTGCAAACTTCAAAACAGATCAGCATGAACAGGAAGGGGCTGAGCACACTGCCTGGGGGGCTTCAGCAATAGAGTGGAGGAAATGTGACCACCAATCTGAAATGGTCAAAATAAATGGCGTGTTTCTGAGTAAGTCTAAAGTGTGCTACTTTGCAAAGTACTTTGATGGGGAGATTGTGTTGAATGCTGAGCCGAAATCAACAAACAGCAATCTGATGCATTTGTTGTTATGATCGTGGCACACATGTATGAATCTCAATATGTTGAGGTCAAGAGGTACTGCATGTGTTGTTGAGTGTCCTTAGAGAAAGAAATGGTTGGCAGAGTTTTGTGGCTCATGTGTTTTGGCTTGACATAAAAATAAACCACAGCAGTTACCGCTGGACCTGCTATATGGTCTATCGTCCTGTTTATAGTTTTATTAGGTGCCATATTGCATATATTCTATTCTATTCTATTTTATTGTATTTACTTGTACTACTTTATCTGTTTTATTGTGTTGCACTGTTGGAGGAGCATGGGACCTCAGATGTTCATCGACATAACTACACTATAGCTATGGAGTGTTCCCTTTCCTGTAGGTTATTGTGAATGTAAATGGTCTGCACAGGCTCAAATCCCTGGGTTCCCTCCAGAGGAAGTTCAACCATCCTTTAGATAAGCCAGTCCTTTATTAGTATAAAAGTGCTTCGTTAATAGTTATAATAGTGATATTAATAGTAGTTAATAGTGCACGCGCTGGGGTGTACGGTTTAACCATGTCCTGGATGTAGGAAGGGCCAGATCCATTCGCAGCACGGTAAGCAAGTACCAGTGTCTTGAAGTGGATTCTAGCAGTTACCGGAAGCCAGTGAAGGGAGCGGAGGAGCGGAGTGGTGTGGGAGAATTTAGGAAGGTTGAAAACCAGACGAGCCGCTGCATTCTGGATGAGCTGCAGAGGTCGGATGGCACATGCAGGTAGACCAGCCAGGAGGGAGTTGCAGTAGTCTAGGCGTGAGATGACGAGAGCCTGGACCAGAACCTGAGTCGCTTTCTGAGTCAGCTGGGGACGTATCTTCCTGATGTTGTAAAGCGTGTATCTGCAGCAACGGGTTGTAGCAGCGATGTTTGCAGTGAAGGACAGGTTGTTATCTAGGGTCACACCCAGATTCCTTGCAGTCTGAGTCGGGGAAACAACTGAGGTGCCGATGTTGATTGTCAGGTCAAGAGTTGGACAATCTTTTCCCGGGAGGAAGAGCAGCTCAGTCTTGTCAAGGTTGAGCTTGAGGTGGTGAGCAGACATCCACTGAGAGATGTCAGCTAGACAAGCAGAGATGCGTGCAACGACCTGGGTCTCTGAGCGGGGAAAGGACAGAATTAATTGGGTGTCGTCAGCGTAGCAGTGGTAAGAAAAACCATGCGGGCTAATGACTGATCCGAGCGAGTTTGTGTACAGGGAGAAGAGGAGGGGACCAAGAACAGAGCCCTGAGGGACCCCCGTAGTTAATTGACAAGGGTCGGACTCAGACCCTCGCCAAGTCACCCTGTAGGTACGGTCTTTCAGGTATGAGGTGAGGAGGGAAAGTGCAGAGCCTGAAACTCCAAGTTTTTGGAGAGTGCGAAGGAGGATCTGATGATTCACCGTGTCGAATGCAGCAGACAGGTCCAACAGGATGATGACAGAGGAGAGGGATGCAGTTTTGGCAGTGTGCAGTTCCTCCGTGACAGCAATGAGAGCAGTTTCTGTGGAGTGACCTGCCTTGAAACCAGACTGGTGCGGATCCAGAAGGTTGTTCTGATTGAGATAACAGGAGAGTTGTTTAAAGACAGCGCGTTCAAGTGTTTTAGACAGGAACGGGAGGAGAGAGACAGGCCTGTAGTTTATAACATCAGACGGGTTGAGAGTGGGTTTCTTTAGGAGAGGGTTTACTCTTGCCTCCTTGAGACTGTTTGGAAAGTGACCAGAAGTTAGAGAAGTGTTGATGAAATGGTTGAGAAACGAGTAGAATATCAGGAGCGATAGTCTGAAGGAGGTTTGAAGGGATAGGGTCCAGAGGACAGGTGGTAGGGCGGGCAGAGGTAATGAGGGTAAGAACCTCACTTGGAGAGAGAGGGGAAAAGGAGGTTAGTGTGTTGGTGGAAGGAAGGTCTGGTGACCCAGCGGTGAGTAAAGGTGAGTCAGAAAAAGAAGAGCGAATATCATTCAACCTTTTTTTCAAAGTGGGTAACAAAGTCGCTTGACAGAAGTGAGGAGGGGGGAGGAGCTTTTGGAGGGTCCAAGAGGGTGGAGAAGATGGAAAATAGTTTTTTAGGATTGGAATAGGAAGATTGGATCTTATCTTGAAAGAAAGTGCTTTTTGCCTGAGAGATCGAAGCAGAGAAAGAGGAGAGGAGAGCTTGATAGGTTAGGAGGTCGTCACGGTGTTTGGATTTCCACCATTTCCGCTCTGCTGCCCTAAGGACGGTTCTATTAGCACGCAGTGCATCATTTAGCCAGGGAGCCGGAGGGGACTGACGAGCCTGCCGAGATGTGAGAGGACAGAGAGAGTCCAGAGTGGATGAGAGAGTAGAGAGGAGAGTTTCTGCAGCAGAGTTTGGTGGCAGGAGTTGGAACGAATCAGAGGAAGGGAGGGCTGAGAGCACCGACGAGGCAAAGGTAGAGGGAGAGAGGGAGCGAAGGTTACGGCGGACAAGTGTAGGATGGGAAGAGATTAGTTTGTTATGTTTGGAAAGGTATAGAGAGAATGAAATGAAGAAGTGATCGGATGTGTGGAGCGGGTTTACAGAGAGGTTAGAAGTAGCGCAGTTCCTTGAGAATATGAGATCAAGGACATTGCCAGCTTTATGAGTCGGTGGGGACGGAGACAGTGAGAAAGCAAAGGCGGTTAACAGAGATGTTAGTTCGTCTATCTTCCCCATCTGGAGGTTGAAGTCTCCGAGAAGTACAGCGGGAGGGCCAGTTTCAGGGATGTGTGAGAGGAGATGATCTAATTCCTCCAAGAAGTCCCCCAAGGCGCCTGGTGGACGGTAGAGAACAACAATGGTTAACTGTATAGGATGGGTTACTGTGACGGCATGGAACTCAAAGGTGGAAGGAATGAAGTTAGGTAGCTTGAAGAGGGAAAAGCTCCATTTGGGAGAGAGCAGGAGACCAGTGCCACCTCCTCTGCCAGTGGGTCTGGGTGTATGGGAGAAGGAATATGCAGTGGAGAGAGCTGCTGGGGTGGATGTACATGGTATAGGCTAAGGGGCGGGACATCTCTAAGTGGTTGACCAATCACAACAGAGCCGGCCAGCTAACCAATCAGAGCAGACTGGGCTCTGGTTTTGGACAGAGGGTGAAAAGAGGTGCTGCATGATTAAGAAAGAAACCAATGCAGGAAACGTTTTGGTCATATTGGTATTTTGTCGAGGGCATCAAACATCTACTTATGATGTTGTTTAGGCTTTTATAACTGTTCATTAGTCCGAATCAATACAACAATAGTGTGGTGCAGTGATGACCTATTTGTGTAGGCTGATCCGGACGTTAGCACCACGATGGCTCTCTCGATAAAAAGCAATAGGAGTTCTCTATTGGATACATGAATATTGCAAACAAATAAGCTCTGCTGCAAACACATTTATGATATTCATATGTGACGGTGGCATGTCTTGGCGTCACTACTGCTAAGCTAAAAGCGGTATGAGAACAATGAAGAGCTTTTTGAACATTAAAGCATGGAGACATGTCACAGTAGAGACACTAAACTAACTTAAATGACAATGAGCACACAAACAATCTTGGGTATTTCTTTCGTCAAAGGCAAGGCAAGGCAAGGCAAGGCAAGGCAAGGCAAGGCAAGGCAAGGCAAGGCAAGTTTATTTATATAGCACTTTTCAACACAAGGCAATTCAAAGTGCTTTACAAAAAATGAAAGACATTAAGAAAATGGCATTTAAAATCAGTCATTAAAAAGAAAACATAATAAAATAAACATTAAAAGAAAAAATAGATGGATAAAAGTTACAGTGCAGTCTAAGATATGAATATGTTTTTACATTAAGATACAACCAAGAGGGCTACTAATGGATCAGGAGACCTTTGTTCTGTCATGTTAACCTAACATATCAACATAGGTGCAAAACATATCACACTCAAGAACAAAGAACAAAAACACACCAGACTACCACACAACATCATTTTGTAGAGACAACTGGAGACATTGTGTCAGAGACAAACACTTACCGGCAGATGTATTATAGGCAGACACTCTGAGTAAGGGCAACATGGCAGAGCAGGAGAGAAGAAAGGAGAGCGCCATCCCGCCACCTGGATAACAGAACAGAGAGGAGAAGAGATGTCAAAGAGGAACTGGCAGGGAAAGAGACAGCTACCATAGAACCCCTGTATGTGTGGTTAGATCATGTTCTACTATGGAAGAGAGGAATAAATCAAGCTAATGTCAAACTTCCTGTACATTTTTGCAGAATCAAGGTTATGTAGAATGATACAAGCAATCACAGCTCATTTTGCAATAGTTGCACCAGTAGCTGAACGCCTTTAGCAACAGGGGATGCTTGCAAGTCAGTCACATTATAGCAAGCACAAATGAAAGGCCAGGGCGGGAGAACAGTCAGCTACAACAGATACTGAGAAAGAGTTGTGTATCAGATGTGGATGGTATGTAGGAGTTTGTTTATGGTTCTCACTGTGTAACACAAGTGTTTGGGGAAAGCCTTTCTCTAGTATTCTCCAAATACACACACATGCACCAACAGGACCTGTCCAAATATATGAATGAATGGGGAGATGTGGGGTCATTGGAGGTCTGTGCCTTGCTTAAGGGCACCTTGGAAGGAGGAGAACTGGCACCGAGATACTGCTGTCCCTGAACAAATTATTCCCAGAATAACAAAAGACATGTGCTTTGGGTAACAATGAGACAGTAGCCCATGTCTGAGAAGCATGCTGGGAAACTTTTCTGAAGTCTTTGACTGTGCTTTTCAGACAGAAACTACCAAGTGACTAAGCAAGTGTGCCGGTGAGTGTGTGACTTTGATCTCCCTATGTGGATTTGCCTACTCACTGTACATATTTCCGACTAAGAGGTGAAGCTCATTCATACAAAGTTTGAGAGCAAGCATCTCCCGGTTGGTTGTAATGGTCAAACAAGTGTGCGCTGTAGTTTGTCATACTACAGTGTGATACATCTACAATGTATTGTTTCAAGAGAAACAATACAAAACAACCAGACTCCAGCTTCAGTTCTTCAAGTGTTCTTTCATGGACTGACTCTCCATGAGTAAGACTGTTCCTGTCGTTGTGACATCCTCAGAGGATGGAGTAAATGAGGGCTTTTCTGTTGGTTATTGAAGCCAACAACAGAACAAGTGTTGTGCTTCTCTCAGTGTGTCGGCAGCGATTGTTTTTTTATTTCTTTTAATGTTATAATTTGTTGTTAGATGACAAAGTTTTCCCTGATTTAACATCACATTAGGCTCTCAACGTGCACCAGATGAATGGAAACTACTTACAAAATGTATAACATACTTTGAAAGACAAAGCGAGAAAAGAAAAATCTACAAATTCCATCAACACATGACTTCTTGTATGCATTTATTATTAATGATGATATTCAGTATTAAAGTAAAAAAAAGGTGTATGTTTTTAAAAAAAGAGAAAAGAGGCGACTTCCGGAATGAAGAGTGAGGAGTAGACGTGTTTTACTCCGCTCCCTCGCTTCCAACTTTTTTATTAGGTAGAAACCTCATTACTCACTTCATACTTACACTAGTCGATACATAACAGCTGAGCAACTTTATACCTTAAGGAGACATGCCACCAAAGCCCGCAAAACAAGTCAAGAAAGACTCTATGCCTACGGAGAACGTCGCTACTAGCGACGTTAGCATGGAGGCGCTAACCAGCTTGTTGGAGAGCCATAAAGTGTCCCTCTCAACGGAATTCAAAACTGTCATCGCCGCACTCGAGTCCAAAATTGATCTGATTCATGCTACTATCTCTGATCATGGGCAGCGTATTACCTCTTTGGAGTCGAATGCGGATTTGGTCGACGGGCGCCTGTCGACTTTGGAAGCTACATGCGCGGAGCTAGCCGCTAGCAATGCTAAGCTGCGGGCGAAAACTGCAGACCTCGAGGCCCGCAGCCGCCGCAAGAATATCCGCATCATTGGTCTCCCGGAGTCGATTGAGGGCCCGTGACCAACCGCCTTCTTCTCCGACCTACTACCCCAGCTTCTGGGGGACCAAATCCTGCCTACTTCTCCTGAACTGGTCCGGGCTCACAGGTCGTTAGCCGCGAAGCCGAAGCCTGGGGAAAGACCGAGGCCTGTCATCATCCGATTTCACAACTTCCAGACCAAGGAAAGAGTCATCCGTGAAGCCCGGAAAATGAGAGCGGATCTACGGTACGAGGGGAAACCGATTGCCTTCTACGAAGATTATATTCCCGAGGTTGTGATGCAGCGAGCTCTGTACCGCGAGGTGATGGCGCAGCTGTATAAACTCGGACTCAGGCCTGCTCTCCAGTACCTGGCCAAGCTAATGATTACGGCGGAGAATGGAGACAAAGTTCGGCTGTCATCTGTCGAGGAAGCTAAGAAGTATCTTGGCGCTAAACAGAGATAGCAGGGCTCGACATTAAGGATGGCCCGGGGCCATCTAGTATTTAGCTTGGGCAATGAAGCCTCACCTGCTGGTTGCCCGATCGGGCAATCTATTATGCCAGTATCATGCAGCTCGTGGATCCAGTAATGAGTGAGCCGACAGTAAAACTAAACATATCTATAACTAGTGTAGGTAGTTTGAGAGGTAATTAAAATAGCTACGTGTGATATTCTAACCTGAAGTGTGTGTTTTGTCCGCTCACCGCTGCATGTGATCATGCAGAGCTGCGTGTCGACTCGTCAGCAGCAGCTGATCTCTCTCTCCCGGTCAGATTAGACTTCACTCGCGTTTATGTCCATATCGATCAGATCCAGCTAGTTCTAGCTAATGATATGACTACCTGCTTATTAAAAGACACCTACACAATAAGTGTCGCTATGCAACTGGGTGAGGCCACAAAGTATAGCGCAGCATTATTCATTTGTTTACATGCCCACCGGAACCCCGAGGCATTACCAACAGATCAACGCACAATCAACCCATACAAGACTTCTTTCTCCACATTAATTGTTAGACATTAGAATTGACTATTCTTGTCTGTCACATACTCTTTTGTCTGTCACATAAGTGGCGCAACTGAAGCGGTATTGTGCTAAAGGGAAATTATTTTGACCGGACATTTTGACAAAAGAGATTTAGATTTGCCGGCTAACGTCGCCATTTTGTGGGCTTCGCGGATGCGCTCGGCTCCTCTCGACTGCTGCTCGGGTCTGCTCGGTCAGCTTCCGGATGAGGAGGCATTCGTTCGACTAACTTACAGTAGATAACATTTTTAACAGGGGCCATAATAGTGTAAAAAACGTTTGTTTTGGCAGTTACAACTGAATGTAATGTTTTCTACTCTTTTACATCTGGGAAGGCATTTGCCTTCATCAGATGGAAAGTGTCTTGACCAACAACTTAAAAGAGTGTGGCACTCTGACCCACTCAACCCTGTTACTGATATTATCAGAATAAAGCATATTAATTTCAAAGTCATCTTTCTTGCATTAGATATCCAAGTTTGTCCTTGCCTTGAAAGTAGCATTACATGCTACATCTAGCAATAATTCCTGAGGTTAAAGCTAAAATTAGCATTGATTTTCAACCCTGTTACTTTCAATCCTGTTACTATAATTAGAGTAACGGGTTATTCTTCATTGGAAAATATTAATTTGATGCCTAGCTGGGCAAATCACTTTTTTTTATGGTTTATTATCTGTTTTTCCTAAATACATAAAAAAACATTATAAAATAAAAGGTTCATTTTTCAAAAATGTTGGTGTCTAAATTGTCCTCCAATTCTGGAATGACCCTTAAGTATTTCTTATAGCTATGCAGGGCATGCAAGCGAGCAAACACAAACAAGAACAAACAAACAAGTGAAATGAAGAATACAATTGAAATTGTACAATATAATATTGTGGTGGTTCATCTTATAATTCAGTCTAGAGAATGCACCAGACAGCATCTAAGACCTGCAAACATCTACATGTTCTAGGGGGAGGCCCCCCAAACCCTTCGTGCGTCATTTCGTCCGCACGCATTTTTCAGGGCAATCTCTATTGGGCTCAGGGCTATCTGTAAATTAGCTTAGATGGCCCAAAATCCTTAATGTCATGCACTGGGTAGCATGCACTGCTATAAAACACAGTATCTATGGTCGGCCCATCTGCTAACTTGCCACATTACTGAGTGGTCTAACTTAGCTGCTCGTTAGCATAGCTGAACTGTACGGCAACTAGTCATGTTACTCTACGAAGGACTCCCTGTAAGCAAATTTTTACGTAGACTGGTCACTGTTTCTAAATATAGCACTTTAAGTTGAATGTCAGTCTCACTGTTTACATACGTTTGTGATTAGCTGGTTGTGCTCAGATAATTGGTGTTATTCTGCCAGGTTGATGTCGGTTATGGTAGCTAACTCAGGGGTTTTTATGGGGAATTTGTTCACTGTTCAATATAGAGGGAACGGAGGTTAAGTAAGGGAAGGATAGGACTGACCCACGTCAGGAAGGTTTGTATCCAAGGAGATACACATGTTTGATGTTCCCAATGGGACTGGGGTGTGTGTGTGTGTGTGTGTGTGTGTGTTTCTCCCCCCCCCCCCCCAATTTCCTGTTTTCTCTCTCCCCCTCCCCTTTTATTTTATTCTCTGCTCAGGTTATGCCACAATTTAAAGGACTATGTCAGTGAGTGGTAGAAATATCCGGTTTATTTCCTGGAACATTAAAGGGATGAACAATATCACCAAAGCCAACAAGGTAATTTCACATTTGCAACACCTTAGAGGAGACATCTGCTTTTTACAAGAGACACACCTCCGTACGGCGGAAATGTCTCGCGTCAAGAGGCCATGGATGGGTCACTTGTTTCATTCGAGGTTTTCTGAGAGGGCTAGAGGGGCAGCTATCATTATACACAGGGATATTGCCTTTGAACTAAACACTGCTGATCCGAACGGCCGGTACGTTATAGTATCTGGCAAATTACAAAATACACCTGTGATCCTGGCCTCGCTATATGCTCTGAATTGGGACGATGACAAATTCATATCCAAATTCTTTACTTCTATACCTAATCTCAATGAGCATCAAATTATAATTGGAGGTGACTTTAATCTGGTCCAGGATATAGAGCTTGATAGATCGTCCACTAAGCAGTCTACTCTATCTAAATCGACCAAAGTCTTAAAATGTCACGCCGACCAGCTGGGCTTGAGGGACCCGTGGAGGACTAAGTTTCCCTCCAGTAAGTTTTCTCTTTCTTTTCACATGTCCACCACACTTACTCTCGGATAGACTTCTTCTTACTTGACGATAAACTATTACATAACGTTCTTTCCTGTGAATACCATAGCATAGTTATCTCCGACCATGCACCTACTTCTGTAGAAATCAATTTTCCCCATGGTAGACCACCCTCTAAATTCTGGAGATGTAGTCCTCATTTACTGTCCGAACCCAAATTTAAGGCTTTTCTTGCAACACAAATCACATTTTTCTTTGAGATAAACGACACTCTGAATATTGGTAGTGATATACTCTGCGAGTCCTTTAAGGCTTATCTTCGTGGGCAGATCATTTCTTTTGTCTCACATTTCAGGAAATCGGAACAATCCAAATTGGCAAAAATTTCAGATGATATCCGAAATGTAGACAGCCAATACTCGGTTAATCCCACCTCTATTTTGTATAAAAAACGGCTTCAGCTTCAATCTCAATATGATCTGTTATCAACTGGTAAGATCGAGAGGCAACTTCTGCAAACTAGGCAACGATTTTTTTGAGCAGGGAGATAAGGCAGGCAAACTGCTTGCATATCAATCGCGAGTGGCCGGTGCCTCCAGGTTGATCCCTAGAGTGAAGTCGCCAACAGGTGATATTACAACAGACCCTGCTGAAATCAGTAATATTTTCTCAGACTACTATTCTGAATTATACACCTCAGAGTCTTCTCCACAGGATTGGGACAACCCTAACCCCTTAGACACTCTAGCTTATCCTCAAGTTGATGGAAGAGGTTCTGGTGATCTGGGAGCTCCGTTGACCATCTCTGAAGTAACAGAGGCTATCAAATCTTTACAGAGCGGTAAATCGGCTGGTCCTGATGGCTACTCCACAAAGTTTTTTAAAACTTTTTGTTCTGTACTTGCCCCGATCCTGGTGAGAGTATTCAATGATGCCTTTTTACATTACATTACAGTACATTGCATTTAGCTGACGCTTTTATCCAAAGCGACTTACAATAAGTACATTCGACCAGGAAGATACAAACTTGAAGAAAACAGAATCATATAAGTACATCAGGTTTCATAGAGCCAAACATTTCAAGTGCTACTCAACTGGCTATAGATAAGCCAGTCCTTTATTAGTATAAAAGTGCTCTGTTAGCAGTTCTTTGTTAGTAATTCTATCGCTCGAAGTGGAGTCGAAAGAGATGAGTTTTCAGTCTGCGCCGGAAGATGTGCAAGCTTTCTGCTGTCCTGATTTCAATGGGGAGCTCATTCCACCATTTTGGAGCCAGGATAGCAAACCCACGTGTTTTTGCTGATGGAAACTTGGGTCCCCCTCGCAGCGAGGGTGCAGCGAGTCGTTTGGCTGATGCAGAGCGTAGTGCACGTGCTGGGGTATACAGTTTAACCATGTCCTGGATGTAGGAAGGGCCAGATCCATTCGCAGCATGGTATGCAAGTACCAGTGTCTTGAAGTGGATTCTAGCAGTTACCGGAAGCCAGTGAAGGGAGCGGAGGAGCGGAGTGGCCAGTTACCACCTACTTTGTCTGAGGCATCAATCACTCTACTGTTGAAGAAAGATAAGGACCCACTCTTGTGTGGCAGTTATAGGCCAATATCCCTTTTAAACGTAGACTTTAAGATCATGGCTAAGGTTCTATCTAGCCATCTCCAGAGGGTGATGCCGGGCCTGATCGATCCCGACCAGACAGGCATTATCTCAGGACGACAGTCATTTTTTAATACCAGAAGGTTGTTTAACATTATTTATTCTCCCTCTACTAGTTCCCCTGAAGTTGTTCTCTCTTTGGATGCGGAAAAGGCATTCGACAGAGTAGAGTGGGGATATCTGTTCTATGTACTTAACAAATTTGGTTTCAGCAGGGACTTTGTTTCATGGATTCAACTCCTCTGGACATCTCCGGTGGCTTCAGTTAACGTCAACGGTGTTAAGTCTGGTCTGTTCTCGCTCTCTCGCGGAAATAGGCAGGGTTGCCCTCTATCTCCGTCATTATTTGCGCTCGCCGTCGAGCCTCTAGCCTTATGGCTTCGTAGTGAGGAAGGATTTAGGGGCATCACGCGCTTCGGTTTTTTGCATAAGCTCTCTTTGTATGCAGATGACCTTTTACTGTATATTTCCAGCCCATCGTCCTCCCTTCCTATAATTCTAAGCATTTTAGAGCAATTTAAAAAGCTATCTGGCTACAAACTCAACCTCCAGAAAAGCGAATATTTCCCTGTTAACACCCTCGCTGAAAAACGTCCCCAAGCTCTCTTTCCTTTTAAGAAGGTCTCAGAGGGATTCAAATACCTGGGTATCCATATTACTAAATCCTTTACAGAGCTTTTTGCCAAGAACCTTAGTCCATTAGTAGAGCGCTTCAAAGCAGATTTAGCTAGATGGTCCTCCTTGCCTTTCTCCTTAATGGGACGCATTCATTTGATAAAAATGGTGGTGCTACCTCGGTTCTTATATTCCTTCCAACACATTCCAATATTTATAAATAAATCCTTTTTCTCAGCACTTGACCAGCAGATTAACTATTTTTTATGGTGCAACAAGAGGGCTCGTATCAGAAGAGTAGTTCTTCAACTCCCTAAGTCTGAAGGAAACGGTGGAAAATCCAAACACCCTGACGACCTCCTAACCTATCAGGCTCTCCTCTCCTCTTTCTCTGCTTCGATCTCTCAGGCAAAAAGCACTTTCTTTCAAGATAAGATCCAATCTTCCTATTCCAATCCCAAAAAACGATTTTCCATCTTCTCCACCCTCTTGGACCCTCCCAAAGCCCCTCCCCCCTCCTCACTTCTGTCAAGCGACTTTGTTATCCACTTTGAAAAAAAGGTTGATGTTATTCGCTCTTCTTTTTCTGACTCACCTTTACTCACCGCTGGGTCACCAGACCCTCCTTCCACCCACACACTAACCTCCTTTTCCCCTCTCTCTCCAAGTGAGGTTCTTACCCTCATTACCTCTGCCCGCCCTACCACCTGTCCTCTGGACCCTATCCCTTCAAACCTCCTTCAGACTATCGCTCCTGATATTCTACCGTTTCTCACCCATTTCATCAACACTTCTCTAACTTCTGGTCACTTTCCAAACAGTCTCAAGGAGGCAAGAGTAAACCCTCTCCTAAAGAAACCCACTCTCAACCCGTCTGATGTTATAAACTACAGGCCTGTCTCTCTACTCCCGTTCCTGTCTAAAACACTTGAACGCGCTGTCTTTAAACAACTCTCCTGTTATCTCCATCAGAACAACCTTCTGGATCCGCACCAGTCTGGTTTCAAGGCAGGTCACTCCACAGAAACTGCTCTCATTGCTGTCCCTGAGGAACTGCACACTGCCAAAGCAGCATCCCTCTCCTCTGTCATCATCCTGTTGGACCTGTCTGCTGCATTCGACACGGTGAATCATCAGATCCTCCTTCGCACTCTCCAAAAACTTGGAGTTTCAGGCTCTGCACTTTCCCTCCTCACCTCATACCTGAAAGACCGTACCTACAGGGTAACTTGGAGAGGGTCTGAGTCCGACCCTTGTCAATTAACTACAGGGGTCCCTCAGGGCTCTGTTCTTGGTCCCCTCCTCTTCTCCCTGTACACAAACTCGCTCGGATCAGTCATTAGTCCGCATGGTTTTTCATACCACTGCTACGCTGACGACACCCAATTAATTCTGTCCTTTCCCCGCTCAGAGACCCAGGTCGTCGCACGCATCTCTGCTTGTCTAGCTGACATCTCTCAGTGGATGTCTGCTCATCACCTCAAGCTCAACCTTGACAAGACTGAACTGCTTTTCCTTCCGGGAAAAGATTGTCCCACTCTTGACCTGACTATCAACATCGGCACCTCAGTTGTTTCCCCGACTCAGACTGCAAGGAATCTGGGTGTGACCCTAGATAACAACCTGTCCTTCACTGCAAACATCGCTGCTACAACCCCTTGCTGCAGATACACGCTTTACAACATCAGGAAGATACGTCCCCAGCTGACACAGAAAGCGACTCAGGTTCTGGTCCAGGCTCTCGTCATCTCACGCCTAGACTACTGCAACTCCCTCCTGGCTGGTCTACCTGCATGTGCCATCCGACCTCTGCAGCTCACCCAGAATGCAGCGGCTCGTCTGGTCTTCAACCTTCCTAAATGTTCCCACACCACTCCGCTCCTCCGCTCCCTTCACTGGCTTCCGGTAACTGCTAGAATCCACTTCAAGACACTGGTACTTGCTTAACATGCTGCGAATGGATCTGGCCCTTCCGACATCCAGGACATGGTTAAACTGTACACCCCAGCGCGTGCACTACGCTCTGCATCAGCCAAACGATTCGCTGCACCCTCGCTGCGAGGGGGACCCAAGTTCCCATCAGCAAAAACACGTGGGTTTGCTATCCTGGCTCCAAGATGGTGGAATGAGCTCCCCATTGACATCAGGACAGCAGATAGCTTGCACACCTTCCAGCGCAGACTGAAAACTCATCTCTTTCGACTCCACTTCGAGCGATAGAACTATTAACAAAGCACTTATATACTAATAAAGGACTGGCTTATCTATAGCCAGTTGAGTAGCACTTGAAATGTTTGGCTCTATGAAACCTGATGTACTTATATGATTCTGTTTTCTTCAAGGTTGTGTCTTCCTGGTCGAATGTACTTATTGTAAGTTGCTTTGGATAAAAGCATCAGCTAAATGCAATGTAATGTAATGTAATGAAGGTGGCCTGGCCCTGCCTAATCTCCGCCAATATTATTGGGCATGTAATATTAATAAGCTTCTTTTTTGGAACACTAATTTGGCACAGGGCGAACACCCTCGATGGGCCCAGATGGAGGCTTCCTCTTCGGGTCTCCCACTTTGGTCGGTGGTATGTTCTCAATTGCCCTTTCCAATTAAACAAGTTGCTCGCAATCCGATTGTAACTAACACTTTAAAGATTTGGGGTCAGTTTAGGAAGCCCTGGTCTATCGCAATCACCTTTTCCTCCCGTCGTGCTCGGATCCTGTCTTCCGGACTTGGTCAGACAAAGGCCTGCGGTCTATTAATGACCTTTATGCTGGTGGTGTTTTCCCTTCGTTTGCAGATTTAGCCAACAAATTTGACCTTCCAAGTTGTCACTTGGTCCGATTCTTTCAGATCAGGCAATTTGTGGAAAAGAAATACCCCCAATTTCCAGGCCGGCCTCCTGATTCGATAATTGATTCTTTCTTATCACTTAAGACCGATTCAAGGAAACTCACCTCCATTATATATAATAACATTTTTAAGATAAATCCTACTTGCTTAAATTCCCGAGTTGTATGGGAGCAGGACCTTGGGATTTACATGTCAGATGATCAGTGGGGATGTATATTAGACCTGGTACACACCTCTTCTATATGTGCAAGGCATAGCTTACTGCAGTGCAAGATTCTGCACAGAGTACATTACACTCACGCTAAGCTGGCCAGGATATACCCTGACAGGTCTGACACATGTAATAGATGTAAACAATCTCCGGCTGACTACATGCACATGTTTTGGTCGTGCCCTAAACTATTGGAGTTCTGGTCTGCAATATTTGATTTACTTAGGGAGGTCTTAGGTGAGACAGTGGACCCTAGCCCCCTCACTGCCCTTTTCGGAATTCCTCTGATGCCCAATACCACTCTGCTTGCCAGGAGGCTTATTCTCCTTAAATGGATACATTCCTCCCCTCCCACCCATAATAGATGGATTCATGAAATCCTGTATTGCGTCAGGCTTGAGAGGATTAGGTTCTCCCTTAGGGGCGCCCTGACGACGTTCCATGATACCTGGCAGCCTTTTCTGGACCACATTGACACCCTTACTATTGGTGAAGAACCCAATACTTAATTCTCAGCAGAGCATCCCCCCCCCCCCTTTTTCTTTGAAATACTATTTCATATTCACCCTTTATTTAATTTTGTTTTTATTTCCTTGCCCCCCCCCCCGCCTTGTATGTTTGTGTGAATGAGATTGCGGGGTATTGGGTTTGTGTTTATTTGTCAACTGTACTAGGAAAACACAGTATTTTACATGTAATGTCTTGAAAATGTCTGTTTGATATCTGTGCGAAAACTAATAAAAAGATTTATAAAAAAAAAAAAGAGAAAGAGGAGGAGGTCATTGGAAATGGAAAAACACAATACATACAATATTAAGGTAGAATATTGAGCGCCTGGGTTATAATGAAACTAATGTTAGACCCAAATGGCGGAGGCAGTGAATGGGCTCCTCACTGAATCAACATGTCACTTTCTTGAGGAGCCATTGACCTACATTAGCCGGCTCTCAGGGACTCGGAGGTTCCACTTCATCCTGGCACTCAGGCAGGCCTTTTGCAGCACAATTACCAGCACCGGTCAGTCTATTTTTACCCAACTGTTGTGGCTTGATAAAAGCAGGGCCTGGGAGAGGATTCAGCTTTTCCCCTTCTTTCCATCTGGTATGCAAAAAGATCCCAAATGGTGGAAAGGCACAGAGCAGAGACAGCAGCAGCAGCAGCAGCAGCAGCAGCAGCAACTGAGCAATGTGTCATCAGTCTGCACAAACTGCATGTCAATGATCCAACACTCCCACTGCTCAATGCTGGAAACCATGCAAATAGCTGTCTTTCTTATACACCCGTTGTATACTCTTTGTCAGAGGTGGGAAGTAACTAAGTACAAGTACATTTACTCAAGTACAATTTGGAGGTACTTTACTTGAGTATTTCCATTGTATGCTACTTTGTACTTCTACTCCACTACAGTTCAGAGGTAAATGGTGTACTTTTCCTCCACTACATGTATTTAATCCCTTTAGTTACAGATGTGGATGAATGATGTGAAATATAATCAAGTGTTGAATCAGACTTTAGTTCCACCTGGAGTAAATCCACAAGCTACCCTGCAGTATACAAAGTCATTCAAACTAGCTGCACCTTTACCAGCTTTGAGAACACTTTCATGATCAATCATTATAAAACATATCATATATATTATTCTGAAACGGACCAATCTGCACAACGACTACTTTTACTGTCGCTACTTTAACTATATTTTAATGATAATACTTTTCTACTTTTACTTGAGTAACATTTTGAATGCAGGACTTTTACTGTAACAGAGTATTCCTGCACTCTGGTACTTCTACTTTTACTCAAGTACAAGATCTGAGTACTTCTCCCACCTCTGCTCCTCAATGAATTAAGAGTTTCCATGAAATAGCTTATACCGTCTCTGAACCAGTTGAGAAACAACGAGACATATATTTGACTTCATGTGTAACCATAGCAGTGTGGGTACATACTGCAGCAGCACAACAGCACACCACGACCCCTGAACTACATGGCTGAGTGACTGGGACTGAAGGGTGCCACTGCCTGTATGAAGGGAAGGGAAATGTGAAATAGCTGTTAGAGAGAAAGGGTTCATGTTGCAGGGATGTGTTCTCCTGCAGTGCATAGGAGCAACCACCCAGGGTACTTTCCTTCTTTGTCAGGGCCCCGCCCCTTTTTGGGTGAAAATATCTGCTGTCATTTGACTGGCGGTAAATACAGATTGTGAGGTCTTCGCCAATCAGATGCAAAAAAGTTATAATACCTTGCCCAAATACGATGGTCAGTTAGGCAAACAGTTACACTAATTCATTGGAGATGGATGATCGGAGTCGAAGAATTGTGGAGTGAGTAGAATAGTGGATCTGTACTTTCAGTCTGCTGGTGGACGAGTGGCAAGCAGCAGGAAAACACTTAGACTGAGACTTCATTGTCAGGGTTTTATATTTCAATGCAGTATATTGACTTATTTGAACCTCTTTTACAACTGTTGTCTTTAACGGTTGACATGAACCTCCATAGCATCATATTGTAGCTGTGATTAAGTGTTTCCACAGACACGGACTGATCGGTCCCATGGATTATGATTTCTGCCTCTCTGTTTTTGGCCTGAAGGCAAGGCAAGTGTATTTATATAGCCCCTTTGGTACCTAAGGCTTTAGGAATAGTTTGTAATTCATGTATTCATTAGGTTGTGAACACTTTATAAATCATGAATAAGCTTTTATAAGACATGAGATAAACAGGGCGACTGTGACTGGTTGCTTGCCAAATAGTGAGCCCACATGTATCTGTACTGCTAAACCTTATATTGGCTACCTATTACTTCATCTTCTTCATCAGCCAGCATCCTTGGTATCTGTTGTTCACTCAGTTGATTCTCGCTAAGTAGCCAATATAAGGCTTAGTCATCTTGCCAAATAGTGAGCCTGTGTTGATGTATGAAAACTATGTTAGAACTGGTTTATAAATGGTTCTTAATGATTCATAAAGTGTTTACAACCTAATGCATAACCTAATTATAAACCCTTTATGAATCCTTTATAAGGGTAGTCTTATTGTAAAGTGGTACCGCACCTTTCAACACAAGGCAATTCAAAGTGCTTTACAAAAATGAAAAATAGTGCAGTGAAAGTACAGATCTCTTCTTTACTGTCCTTATTTCTAGGTGAAAGAAAAGAAAATCATAACTTTATATAGTTTTTGTTTTTTGACGTGCAATAAATGACTCAGCATGTCAGCATGTAGGAGTGCCGATTCTTTGTTTTTACCGTAAAGGGGGCTGGGCTGTCACTTCGCCTACCTACATGAAAACAAAATGCTTTTCTCGTGAACAATACAGTTTCAATCGAAGCATAATGTATAGCAGAATGCAACACACCCATGGTGACCCAAACTCTGGACCATTTAAGAAGCTGTATACATGGAAATATAAATGGCTTTTCAGAAAGAAATATGACTGGACAGTGATCAACCTGCTGGCACCTGATCTCACAGCACCTGATCTCACAGCACCTGGTCTCACAGCACCTGGTCTCACAGCACCTGGTCTCACAGCACCTGGTCTCACAGCACCTGGTCTCACAGCACCTGGTCTCACAGCACCTGGTCTCACAGCACCTGATCTCATAGCACCTGGTCTCACAGCACCTGATCTCACAGCACCTGGTCTCATAGCCAGGGCCGCCCCTGGCGAACTTGGGGCCCCAAGCGACATTGTGAGATGAGCCCCCCCCCCAACCGACAGGAGTGAACTTTTTTTTTTTGGAAACAAAATAGGCTACTTTGCAAATATAATTCCTGTTTATTATTATTATCAACGGTTACTTTTTTATACAGTGAGGTAAATGGTAAATGTGCATGTATGTCGCTCAGTATGGGTTTACAGGTGAATTTTGCATTTCCTGCCAAATACTAGCCTCAAAAAGATAAAAACATAATTAATGCAAATAAACTACTTCTACTAATAATAATAATGATAATCAATTCAATAATACAAAATACTATATTGTTTTATTATAATATAGTTGTAATATAGTCAAGACAAAACATGCTTATGACATGCTCAAAAACTGATATTTCTTAAATCTGTATTCTAGTTCCCTCTGTGAGCAATGTATTGACATGATGATGACTGTTAGGAGTTAAGGGGAGAGGCTGAGCATCACCATGATGATGACTGTTAGGAGTTAAGGGGAGAGGCTGAGCATCACCATGAAATGTGCAAATTGACATAAAAATGAATAAAAGGGGAAAAAATGCTCCATGTTTTTTAGGCTGTAAACTTGAACTGTTATGTAAGCCAACTAGACAGACAGTGTATCACTCTTCCTCCTGTACACCAGCAGATAAAAGGCATCACATAATGAATGAATGGTAAATAAAGAATGCTGGAAATAACTGCATCTCCATAGCCTATATGCTATGCAGAGACTGCCTTCTTCATGTCGTGAATTGCAGCTGATGTTTTAATATGGCAATTGGCAATTTGACTTATACAACATTCGTAAGTTGTACATTTGACTCATACAATAACCCACCTTCGAGTGATGCGCTAGTTTCTTTATGTTTTGTTTTTTGCGCCGGACTGAAACTGTCTTTTCACCGACATCTGTTCACCTGCACTAGTGGCCGTATCAAAGCCGTGATTGGTCAGATGTCGATTCATTGCAACGGTGTCGGGTTACAGACATGCTCCTCTTGTCACCTCTCACTCTCGCGGGGGGTGCGCGGAGAACTGAGTGGAGAACTGAGCGGAGAACTGCGCACAGCAGCTGAGGCCTGCGCAAGGCGGGGCCCCATGCAGCCTGCGTGATTGGCCTGTAGGGAGGGGCGGCCCTGCTCATAGCACCTGGTCTCACAGCACCTGATCTCACAGCACCTGGTCTCACAGCACCTGATCTCACAGCACCTGATCTCATAGCACCTGGCCAGCTAGGTGATAGAGAGTCCTAAGGAACAGCGGGAAAAAGGAAGCTAAATGTTGGCCATTTTTGTTGCCTGGCAACCATCCACACACTCACTCCTGTGTGTGGATGCCTCTGCACATGTACCCGCCTATGATGGTCTGTCTCCTCTGGTTACCAGGACAGCACCAGCTACTGACAGGCTGGAAAAACACCACAGCAATTCCTCCAACATCAACACACACACAAATTCCCAATCTATTTTCCCTATTTCTGTCTTTTTTCACTTGTATATTGTACTCACTTTTTGACAATCTATAGAAACCTAACAATTTGAAGTGCTAGTCTGGCTGTGACTGTGACTCTGACTGTGTGCAGCTTATTATCAATGGTCTGAAATGTGATATTTTTATTAAGCTCCATTGGACATATTCTCAAGTCAGTTTGTCCACTTCTGTGGTCCAGACTGAAATATATCCACAAGCTTTAAACATTTAAACATATTTTCATAAAAGAGAAAGAAATGAGTTGGTGATGGTAAATTGAAAGCAGATTAGATGTATTCATGCCCCCCTTTTGGTACGACAAAAGCCACGACATACCTCTGCACAAGTAATATCACGTCTACTCTACTTTGGGTAAAAAAACGATATGGGCCGCTAAAGTTTATCGGACCATGAAGGATTAGCTAACTACCCGTATGAATGTAATTTAAAGCTGGTTATTGACTTGATACAGTATACTGCTGGGTAGTTGAATGGATAGGCCGTGTAATACATCATGCTGTTGGATACATGTAGTAGAGTAAACAGACAAGTATAAAGTGGCAGAAAATGATCAGCTTTATAATCCTGAACGTCACCAAGTGCTCCCAGCCAGCGTTTCCGCCAGGGGGGGCGTCTTGCCGTCATTTAACGGCCTTATTCAGCTCGGGACGCCCTGAACGCGAGCCGAGGGCGTCCAAAAATATTAATAATTCGAGAGAAGATCGAGAGTTTTTATCGCTTGAAATAACGAAAAGGAAAAAGGACAAGGACATCCCGCTGTTGGAGGGGCAAAGGAGTCTGGTGGGATTCTTTTCCGAGTATTGCTGATCGTTTGCCCGACATCGGCGGTGCCTGCTACAGGACAACACGGAATGTGCGCGATTTGGACGCGATGAGCCGTGCTAGTGGAGCACGCGCGAGCTGCGAGCACCAGAGTCCTGGTCTGGCGGAAACACTGCTCCCAGCTGTGTGCGTCACTTTTTAGTGTCCCCTGGTTTCCGCTGTGTTCTGAGCTTCTTGCAGCATTTTGTGTTTGGAGCGTTTTTAGTTTCCTGAAGTAGCTGAAGATTCATTTGCATGTGTTTTGGCACATTTGTGTTTTTTTTATTAGCATTTTCTCTAAATGGAAATCTTTTAGCCCACTGTAATGCGTTTGCTCCATCAGCCACCGGAGAATAAAGTCTCTGTTTTCTTGTTCTAAGTGTGAAATATCTGCATAAGGTGTTCAAAGGTTTCCATTGAGAGTAGCTTAGTAGGATTTGTTTAGAAAAATGAGAAATCCTGTTATACTGATGGACTGAATGCTGTAGAAATGTGCATTATTCTATTAGTTCCCTCAATGCTGCTGAATTAATTACCCCACTTTGTTTGCATCTGCTGTCCATAGTTTTCATTTGAGACTCAATTGTTTGTCTTTGAAACCCCTGAAAGCATTATCTCTATTCAAATGCATGACTACAACAAGCAGGAACAAACAGTAAGCAGCCTCATGGCAGCCGGCCGTGCATACTGAGTCCTGGAGAGAAGCTTTAAATATTCAGAGCCAGGCAACACCTCGCCTTCCTTATCACCAGGGCTTTTATCTGGATCTCTGTGAAACGGCTCCCATCATTCCTCACTGAACATAAAGCTCTGGATTCTGAGGGGAAACACATCTCAAATGCCAATTCTCATTCTGCCAAAATCACAAGGGATGTCTGAGTGCAGAGAGAAGAAGCGTCTCCAGGGCGTGACTAGACATGAGGCAACGGAGGGGAAACCGCCTCAACGTGAATCCAATAAGAGCGTGCACATTAGCCGGAGCTTAATGTGTTCACACAGCTCTCACTGTCCACCCACAGCACAGTCACTCTGAAACACACCCAGCCTGAATCTGGGGTCACACGCTCACACAGATGTGCATTCAAGCCAGGCGTGGGGGATTGCATTTAACGATCAATCAACAAGAAAGAGGTAACTGTATTTGATAACAATTGCATAAATAAAAACAAGTAATCAGATTACTGTTAAATGTTTTATTGAATTGATATTACTAGCAGGATTACAGTGTTCCAATACATTTTGAAATAAAGATCGATATATTATAGGTAGACGTACTGAATGAATGTCCCTTTATGGTTTATATTTAGGCTCATTTATTTCTTCTATATTTTTAATCTATTTTTAATGCAGTAGGTGGACAAATTATTTATTCAACAAAACACAGCCTGTGACACGGGTTTCCCCCATCATCCAAACCCATCAATTTGAGTAAATATTGTCCCCTTGAAAACCGTTACTGAACTGATTTTGGATATTTGTACTTTGATAACCATTAATCTGCCCTTCAATGTTGACCATTTTCTGGATCTTCTCGGGGATTCTTCAAGTCCCGCCAAATGATGTGTGACGTCATTGCGGGCACAGCGCTCCAGCTGCACCGTTCAGGATCCCAGCATCTGCATGTATGTTGAACGTGTCTGAGAGCTCATATGAGGCTGAAGGATCGGTTTATGTTGTATCTGAATTAGGTGCGTCAATATGGGCGATAATATGGTCATGTAGCCAGTGGTGGACTGGGACTAAAAATCATCCCGGGACTCTCGACCGGCCCACTTCGGTACCGCTAGTGAATTGTCAACGGGGGAAGTGGGGGATGTGCTAGTGACTTATCCGACCGGCCCACTTCAGTACCGGCCCATCGGGATTCGTCCCAATGGCCGGTCCGCCACTGCATCCAGCCCACGTAAACTGTCAACGGGGAGAGCCTCGCTGCGGGGAAACGGTGGGACCTAGTGTCCCGATCGGAGTGGGAATAATAATAATAATACGTGCATTTTATCCATTAATTTCCCCAACATTGTGGTGAAAAAACCACACGTTTAATCCATGTTGGTGTACAACTACAAAAAGCATCGGTTTGTTTTTATATCACATCCCACGGGAGGAAATTCAGTAGCTCTCACTACCGATTTTTTATCCTAATGTAATCATCATCTTCACCACGATAATTTATGTTTATGTTCACCGAATTGACATGAAAGCACTGACAAATATGAATATACTGTAGTCAACTTCATTAAAACGTTATTAACGTGCCTAAACTCAGTAATTCACCATTTCTACGCATGACAACACACTTTGTCCGTGTTTGGCTCTCTCGCCGCACAGTGAAGCGTTCCCGCATTGATGTCACTTCCGGCTTCCCCCAAAACTTCAAAATGAGTCGAAGGAATTTCCCCGCGATGTTCGAAATTATTGATATTTATCGGAACGGTATCGCACCTTCTTTTTTAAACTGACGGTTCGAGATGACTAGTAGCCCAATATTTCATTGCACAACAGTTGTTGGGAGGCTGTCACAGGCTCTTTAATGTATGAAGCTTAAACAGCATTTGCAAACTATTACTACATTTGTACACATTCCTGTCGTATTCATTTCCCCTCACTTTGGTGTTCCCAGACACATGTGACCGTTCTGTTTGAACCACTCTTACATTAAGACAAAAAACATGAATCATCACCAAATCTGATATAACACCCTTTAAGCTGTAAACAATGCGTCAGACTACGGTTAACATGAATAACTGCAGTGAATATAGAAAGAAGAGACACTGGAAATGTGTGTACTATCTGATGGATGAACATAATCTAGGGCCACCTATTCATTTCCTATGGTGCTCATTTGGGACTAGGAATACCATAGGTGTTCAAAACCCAATGAACCAGCAAATAATACAGTATGCTTAGATGCACACTATGGAGGATATCATCAGGCCTTGAGGCAATCAAATATAAAACACAATATGTTTGATTGTGATGATCAAAGTAGCAAATCGGTCGGACTGGACCTGAACCCGACAGAAGTGTTAAGTCAAAACATCTTGTTGCTATTTTCTCTTGTCTCTACTTGCGTTGCATTTGATATTGACCAAAGTAATGGAAAATAATCAGGTTACATTACTTAGATATTTTGATACTCGGAATAGGTTCAATGTTTTGACATACATGTAACTAGTTATTGTATTGGATTACTTTTGTAATGTCACCCTCCCAGCCCTGATTAAAGCATATTTTTGACTATCTTAACCTCTTGACTTGCCTACATTTCACTTCCAGTCTTTTGAATGCTTTCCAAATCCCCTGACTCGGCTGTTGGAGCCTCTCCACTCTGAGATGGAGCACCTTGTAATACCACAAGGAAGGTAATGTCATTTTCCCTCCTTCCAATCAGATAGTGAAAAGATGAGACGCCTTCTGCAAGGCAAGGCAAGGCAAGGCAAGGCAAGGCAAGGCAAGGCAAGGCAAGGCAAGGCAAGGCAAGGCAAGGCAAGGCAAGGCAAGGCAAGGCAAGGCAAGGCAAGGCAAGGCAAGGCAAGGCAAGGCAAGGCAAGGCAAGGCAAGTTTATTTATATAGCACTTTTCAACACAAGGCAATTCAAAGTGCTTTACAAAAAATGAAAGAGATTAAGAAAATGCAACAATGTTATGCAAATAAGAGGCAGTGAGAGAGAGCAGAGAGGAAAGGGGGGGGCAGAGACACGGAGAGCGGTGGAGATAGGAAATGATAGAGACAGAGTGATAACACTGAGCGGAATGGAAAATAAATGAGAGCACAGAGGAGAAGAAGTGGAGTTGTGTTTCGGTGGAGGTGAGTTAATTATAACTGGTAGCAGGAAACTCACGCTGAGGCGGCTGCCATCAGCTGTTACACATCAGAGAGAGAGAGGGGAGAGGACTGAAGGCGAGCAGGAGGAAGGAGGAAGGAGACGCTGCTCTACATGAACTGGAGGATGGAATGGGATGCATCCGAGGGGATGGATTCCATTCCAATTAATCACTTACTGATAAACATGAACACAGTGATCAGAGCGGACGACACCTGCCTCCTCTGCAGCCCACAGGCAGGACGCTTTGTCAGAACTGTCAGTGAGGGGGGGTTGGGGAATTATCCAGCCACAGAAAGCACAGGGAAAACTCCCCAGTCGTATTTATATTGTCTTTGTCCTCTCCCTTTGTCTCTTTGAATTTCATTTGTCATATAATGCAATTCCATCCTCCAATATCTCAAAACGATAGCCAGTGAATATGATAAAGTATTATAAAACCCTATCACCAACCAAATCAAACATTAGAAGTAGAAAATACTAAACCCATTAAAGAGTCTAAGCAAACAGTCTTTTCATTTGTCTGGTCTGCGGTAAACACAAGATGAGGAGATGTTCACGTATGAAACAAAACACGCATGGGCGTAGGAAGCATCCTGAATGTGGGGGGGGCATTTTTAATGGGGGGTGTGGGGGTCCACAAATAGATTTCCTGTATTCAGGTGGTTTGATACTTTTATGTGGCTATACTAGCATGAGAAAAATGATGGGTACATTTTGTAATTTCATCCAGTAGTAAAGAAAGGAAACATATTTGATTATTAATTCAGAGCGGTCTTTGAATTAATAAAAAGCAGTTTAAATGACCATTTTTTGTACATTTATATACAACAATAAATATGTGTGAGTGCATTGAGAGATATTGTTGTGGAGAGTCATTTATATATAAATCGCAAAATACATTTGTGAATCCTTCTGTGAGCATTTATTAATATTGAGACTGATCTGACTCCATACAGATGTTAAGCTCACCTAGGAATGGTATCGATTTAAATGTTCAAATAAATGTTGCTCTTCTGTCTATATTGGTCATATGATGCCCCTTGACTGAAATGCTTCCTGTTCAATATCCCCACTGATTTCCTTAACATTCTGGGATGAGAGTCCAAGTCACAATTTACTCTGAACTGTCATTTCCCTTTCATCACTCACCTCAGCAACGGACCTCTCTCCACTGTCCCTGTGTTCTGTCTCTGACTCACTCTCAAGCGCCTAGATGTCAAGAGAGGTGGTGAAGGGATCATTATTGATTGAGCAGTATACTCTTTCACATTGAATCATAACAAGTCATACTGAATGAAATACAACTGACTCTAAAGTAAGTCCCAGTCTGTGACATTGGACATTTTGAAGACTCAAAGTCCCAAGCAGTAGAATATTAGCTAGTCTATGTAATGTGCACAGAAATAAACAGTTAACTGAATACTGGGATGGAAATGGCCTATAAGCACTCAGTAAAACATAAACACACAAAAAAGGTTCTGAATGATAAGAAGTATAATTAAAACATAATGCACATTACCATTTTGAGAGAGAGTACCGAAGTTAAAGAACTCAGAAAATAATCTCAGAAAATAATCTCTTATCGAACTGAGGCAGTAAAACACACTGACTGCGTCTCTACATGGACATCATGGTGTTTACATGAGCACAGAGAGATGGGGTTATTCATGTTCCCTGTTTACATGATAAATACTAGTAACCTGGCATTTCGATGCCTTTTCTCATCTGAACTATTCAGTATTTGTATCTCTCTATCATGACATAAAGACGAAACTCCTCTCCAGAAGTGAGACGGCGCCGCCGCCATCACTGTTAACTGATTAACTGCTTCCAGCTGATGACTTACTTTCCTCTTCTTTAAAGTGTTCTTACGTCCATGTTGTCTGGGGGAGAAAACATATCAAACCAAGAGATCGTCAGCTTTGATTTTCGCTGTATTAACAATGTCCTGAACACTTGGTGTGTGTGCCTTACCTCCGCTACCGGCATCGCTTCATATAACAGATCTGAGCTGTCCAACTATGGCAACACTCCTTGAACATGCTCGCGCTATGTGAGAATCTGCCTTGGTACAAAGTAGCAGGGAAAACATGGTACGGAGTTTCATTGATTTGGGCATTCTCTCAATAAGCAAGTGGAATGGATTTGATAGTGAAGCACTGACACAGCGCTCTACAAAGTGCGGCGAGTGGATAGACCGATTCATGGACTTTCCACATGGTAGAAGTGGGGGGGTCTAAACTAATCATTTGAAAAAAGTGGGGGGGACTTGTCCCACCCTCACATAATGGCTGTGACGCCCATGAAAACACCCTTCTCCACTCGTGAATAGACACCTTTATCCTCCGGTGTTGACAAAGTAATGCGAGCGGATGTAGTTCGTTTGTAGCCGTTAGCTTTCTGCAATCTGCTTCAAAATAGGTGTTAATATGTGGCGATTATCATGCTGAACAAAAGGTTTAAGTATCATAAACTTGTGTTTTCCACAGAGCTTATTTTCTGTTGTGTAGGACTAGGTGTTAATATCCCTTGATTGCATTCTTGAGACGTGCTATGCTACTGACTGGACTCTTTGTGTGTTATGAAGGTTTTTATGCATGTAAACGGTGTTTACAAACCCTCAAAGTACACCCTGTAGGGAGTAAAACTCTAACACAGAAAATACCTCCCGAAAACGCCTCGTTGGAGATACGTCATTGTCCATTAGATTTTTCCGGGTATGGCACATGGGTATGGCATGATGTCAACCCGTACCCGGAACGAAATGGACCAATCCGTGGAGCCGTTACGTTACGTCCACGGAGCCGTTACGTTAAGCCCCCGCTGATTGGTCCACATTGACCAATCCACGGACTTCCTCACACACATGCAGCTCTGCTGATCTCTCCTCCCTGGCTGCAGGCTGATAACAGACAGTCGGGATCGCGGCGAAATTCTCTCTGCAGACCCATTCTCTCTGCAGACCCATTCTCTCTGCAGACCCAGGGGCGGACTGGCCATCGGGAATACCGGGAGTTTCCCCGGTGGGCCGGTGCTGTGCGTGGGCCGGAGGGCCAAAACAATAAATAATTGTTTTGTTTTTGCCTAAATCCTACCGGCCCACATTTGTAAGTGTTTTGGGCCGGCCACTCCCCATCAGGCCCGTAGCCGCTGTCACTGCGCAGTGAAAGATCAGGAGTGAGTTACTGATGGATAAACAAGCTCCAAAGTATAAAGGAGGTGCACAAAAATGTAGGGATAAAAAAATGAAAGCACTTGAGGAAGGTTCAGCAAAATCAAAAAAAATTACAGACTTTTCGTTTGGTCCTGCAGCTGGTTCTAGTTGTAGTACAACCACCACCGGAGAAGCTGATGTAACGTTAGCCGACACAGCGGCCATTCCCAGTGGCAGTGAGACCAGCAATGAAACTGACACAGCACAGCGGCATCTAGAGCCCAGTACCAGCAGTGATATGATGGTAAGTTAATGTTATGATTGATGCTGAAAGTGAAAATCCTCATTTGGCTAATGCTAGCTTGCTTTTTAATGTAGCAGATGAGGTAATATTAGCTAGCTAGCCTATTTCTAGCTAGCTAGGCTATTGCCTACAGTACATTGTGTGTTCACAGGGACAGCTAATGCATTAGCTAGCTAGCCTATTGCCTACAGTACATTGTGTGTTCACAGGGACAGCTAATGCATTAGCTAGCTAGCCTATTGCCTACAGTACATTGTGTGTTCACAGGGACAGTGTAAAATTAACACCATTCACTGACCAAATTCTGGTGAAATATGCAAGCTGCTGGTAGATTTGCTTCACTCATTGACAACGGTAATCTATTTGAACATTATAGCCACTTGACTTGGGCTGGTGAATCAATTAGACTACTATGATTGCTTATACTGTCTTTTGTTTGATTAGCTTAGACGTTAGGTTACCTTATTAATACTAAAAATAATAAAGGGTCCATTATTTGTCAACCTGCAACTAAAGTTACTGTCTGGTGGAAATTAACCTGTTACTGTCTTTAAGACTTTACTTGGTTTACATACATAATAATAACATGGTGGTAACATAATAACGTAACATACTAATCAATACTAATCATTTATGTAGGCTGAAGATGATCCTGCTGCTGACACTGACAGAGTTAGTCAAGGCCAGGATGTCAGTGCCACCCCAGTTGATTATTTCACCAGGCCGATGTCAGGCACATTAGACCTATTCTTCCGTTTTCACCCCCAGCAGAAGGCAGACAAGGCTGTAGTGCAGAGGGCTTTTTTTGCAAAGACGGCACAAACAGGAAATGGCTATCATACAGTGAAGCCAGAGAAGTACTCTTCTGCTCCCTTTGTATGGCTTTTGCTAATCCTAGAGATAGCAACTCCTTCATCACTGGCATGACCAACTTCACACACATACATCAGAGAGTCGAGGAGCATGAGCAGAGCCATGCTCACAGAGGTTGCGCTGAGGCATATTTCCTCAGATTCTCAAAAAACACAATTCAGGACCTTCTCGGAACCTCAGATGTCACGTCACAGAGAGGAAGTCCGCAGGAAGCGTCAAGTGTTGGAGCGCATCATAGATGTGTTGAAACTCATTGGTCAAAGGGGTTTGAGCTACAGGGGCACGCAGGCGGAGGCATTATATACACTAGATGATGACACCATTGATCATGGTAACTTTTTAGAGATGATTGTTTTGCTGGGAAAATATGATGTGTGTCTCAAGGAACACCTCACTCTCTGTATAGAAAAGAGCAAGCAAATACACCAGTCTGGTTTAAGACAAGGTAGAGGTTCGCTTGTCACTCTCCTATCCAAAACAACCATCAACTACATCATCACCACCATCCAACGCCTAATGAAGGCCACCATCGCCACTGAAGTCCGGGAATCTGGCATGTATTCTATCCAGATTGACACCACACAGGACATCACAGCCCAAGATCAGTGCTCTGTTGTCATACGATATGTGACAGACATTGTTCATGAGCGACTTGTTGCTGTGATTAAATGTGAGGCATCCACTGGGCAGTACTTTGCACAACTTGTTGTGAATGAAGTACTGGAGACCATGAAACTGGATGTGAGGCAGTGTATTGGAAATTCCACCGATGGGGCCTCCAATATGCAAGGCCAATATAAAGGCTTCTCTGCACTGCTCGCCAAAATGTCCCCCACCCATGTCCATGTATGGTGCTACGCACACGTCCTGAACCTCGTCCTGGCAGACACAACACAATGTGTATTGGCAAGTGGGTCTCTTTTTTCCCTGTTGAACAACATCGCTGTCTTCATCAGAGTGTCCTACCAGAGGATGAACATCTGGGAGAAGGAGAGCAAAGACCCAAGACACAGACGTCTCGCCCCGATTGGAGAGACACGCTGGTGGTCCAAAGACGTTGCTGTGACTAAGGTATTTGGCTCTTTTGGAAAGCCAGATAATGCCCTGTATGTTGATGTCCTTCATACCCTCTCCGCCATTCAACATGGACAGACCATCAACGCCACTGCACGGGTCAATGCACGTGGATACATCACCCAGCTTCTGAGGTATGAAACAATACTTACAGCTCAGATCTTCCTGAGAATTTTTCAGGTCACCTCACCAGTCTCAAAATACCTTCAGAAAAGTGGAATGGACATCCTGACAGCTCATCGGATGATTGTGGCTGCAGAAACACAGCTGAAAGATATGACCAGAGACTTCGAGAAAGTCAAGACGGCGGCCGCCACATTCGTCCAGTGGGCCAACAATCAAACAGAGGAGCAGAGTGAGGAGACTGAGCTGGAGGTTGAGGCCGCTCTGCCACAGAAACGGGGTAGAAAGAAGAAAAACCATGCCTGGAGAGATGTCCAAGGATGAGGCTGTGACTGATGCTGAAACATCATACAAGATTGATGTCCATAATCAAATCATGGACACAGTCACAGGAAGCATGCACCAGCGCTTCCTCAAAAATGGCACTTTGTATGCTGATTTGGCACTTCTGGACCCAAAAAGATTCAACCAGGTAACATCTTATGCCGGTGGTTTCCCAGAGGCAGCACTCCAAGAATTAAGCAAGTGCTTGCTGCCATTTGATGACAGAGCAACAAGGTGGCCAAATTACAGAGTGAGCTCATCAGTCTGGCAGGACAGTGGAATAGGTTGAAGACATCTGTATTTGAGGAATACACAACCAAGACAACAGAGGCTGGGCCAGAGGATGCTGAAAATGAAGCGGAGATGGTATATAAAAAGTGCTCATCTTGCAAGGACTGCCCATTGTGTTGCTACCGTATCCTTAAGCAGTACAACCTCCTGACAGATGCATACCACATCAGATTCCTGCTTACCCTGTCTGTCACACAGGTAGCATGCGAGCGAAGCTTTTCAACACTAAAATTAATCAAAAACAGGCTCAGGAGCTCGCTCTCTCAACAGAACCTGGAGTCCTTTATGCTCATGGCTACTCAACCAGATGTTTTGAAGATGCTGGATAGTGACCAAATTATAGATGGTGTTGCAGAGAAAAGTGAGCTGCTGCAGAAACTACTAATTCAGTGAGGTAATAATACATTTACATTTATTACTATGTGACTTCCCAATCTTGACACTAATAAATTAGTGATTATTGCAGACTATTAAACAACATTAAAAACATGACATTTGTTCTAATGAAGGCTTCAGGTGGATGTCAGTATCTCTTCGATAGTGTGTACATAACATGCATATATGTTTTGTCTCTCACCCATAGGCCACCCTATTTTTTCCAGAGGGGACTGACTTCTACAACCTTGCTCCCGATGTCAAAATCAACCACTTCAACCCAGCCTCCTCCTTTTAAAAGCAACACATGGATGAGCTCACTTATAGACCCAAAAGGGTAGAGAGGGAAGTATTGACAGGGCTTATTGTTTATAAGTATGTTGCCCTGCCCTCTAGTGTTTTTTGTTGTTGTGTATGTGTATACAGTATTGTAGCGAGCCCTGGGTTCAGAGGGAGGGGCTTGCATAGGGGAGGGGGGGGGAAACGGGGTTCAGGGGAAGTGGCTGCACCCGTAGGATAGAAAAGGGGGAAGTGACGTCTGACTCAGAGGTCGCACGGCTGTGGAGAAGAACGTTCATTCAGAACCCACATTCTGTTACTGAGTTTAGGCTAGTTAGCTAGCAGGTTTATTGTTCTGAGTGCAGTCACTTTTGCCTCCACTTGCTGTTCAAATAAATGTTGAAAGAAAAAGTAAATCTGTTTACAGTTCTGTTTCATATTGGTGTTGAGAGATGTATCCATAGATTTAGTCCCTAATTTTGCTCTCAAAATGCACCAGATTGATGCATTTAACTTCAACATTTTAAAACAAATCTTCCCGGGGGAGCATGCCCCCGGACCCCCCTAGAGGAGGTGAGGTCCACCACCTGCCCACACCCCCTGTCAAATTGTCTCACCCACATTGAGGATGCTTCCTACGCCCATGTTTTATTCCATGCGTCAAGTCAGGCAAATTGGGTCCAAATGTTATTGCATCAAAGATCTGTTAACATTAAAATCACTAAATATATGCTGTAACTATTTTGCTTAGGCAACTCAAGGGCTCAGGTAACGTGATTACTATATGAATAATGGTCCAAAATAACATAAAATACATAGGGTTTTTTGTTAAGTAACATACTTTCGTCGCCGGCCGGCCGATACATGCCGCGCATTAAGTGGGCCTGTCTGTCAATTAATCCCCGGGCCACTTTTTCCCCCCAGTCCGCCCCTGTGCAGACCCATTCTCTCTGCAGACCCATTCTCTCTGCAGACCCATTCTCTCTGCAGACCCATTCTCACAGCGTTTATCAACCTTTTTCTTACTCAATATCAAGTCACACTTATTGTTTTTACTTCGGCTGTGACTTTGTGTGTGCTCAGGAACGAGTGTTTCGCTGTATATCGCTAAACAAGGAAACAACACCTCCACCGAGCTCAGCACGATTCACAACGTCCCGACCAATCAGAGCACACTGTGCTCACAGGGAGGGTGGGGGCTGGAGCTATTGGAGCTACAACGAGCCGTTACATGACATTACATTGCATTTAGCTGACGCTTTTATCCAAAGCGACTTACAATAAGTGCGTTCGACCAACAAGATACAAACTTGAAGAAAACAGAATCATATAAGTACATCAGGTTTCATAGAGCCAAAATATTTAGCTAATAGTTTTTTAGTTTTGTTTTTTAGTGCAGCTAGCTAACCAGATGCTAACAACAACAATGCAAGTAGTGAGTTTGGTAGAAATATACTGTATAATAGTAAAGATTTTACATTATAAATATTCAAAAGCATATTCTTCCAAACTCCTTGCTGTAGTAGGACACACGGGAGACTATTGATGTGTGTAGTGAGTTTGGTAGTAATAAGCTGTATAATAGGGATTGAATATTATTGTATTCTCTTTTTTCGGAGTTGCACTTTGCAGACGGTCCCTGAGCACTCATTTCTTCTCCGGCTGCGGGTAGAGACCAATGTAATGTGTCCCGCTCGGTGGACGGCGCGTATTGGCTTTTTTTGATCAAAATGTGATTGTAGTTGGTTGTCAACCTTACCACGGTACTTAGGAGACGTCATTTGTGTCTGAATAACGTTCATGAGTTATTGATCCGTGAAATCAGAATCTCCCAATATCGTTCCAACTTTACTGAACTAAGCCAGAAGACCGTCTCATTTCGTAGACCGCTCGGTTTGCTGTTCCTTTATTTTTATATTTATATACATTTATTTTGGACGAAAACTTAGCGTGAGGAAAGGCATGTGTGGCGTGAGTGCGTGAGATATGGGTTAATTGCGTGACTCTCACGCTCAATGCGTGAGTGTTGGCAGCCCTGAGTTTACAGAGATGCCATCTACTCACTTGAGGACCCAGGTGGAGCCTTTCTCTTCCACCAGACCTTGCCTTAGCTGTTCTGGAGAGACCTAGCCTCTGCAGCCTACCTCTGGACCTCAGCACATCTCAGCCTTCAGCATCCATAGGTGTCCCCACGGCATCTTCCCAAGACACTGTCAGCTATAGACATACTATACAAGCACTTTTTTTCCCGACATACTATACTTTGACATTTTTATCGACATGAGTTTCCAGAACTGCTACAAGACACCATAGCACCTGGCATCTAAATCCAATGGAATAATCCCATAGCTTTGTGTGGGGGGAGCCCTTATGATGCTAACTTCCAGGTCTTCAGTCCTCAAATTAGTGCTACACATAAAGTAGTTTGTTAGCAGGTCGGGTCAGTGTGGTTAATGAATGCATATCTCTGAAAGTTGTGCAGTGTAATAGAAATTGTAATTTTAGATGCGTTTTACTGTAAAATACATTTCCAGATTTGGATGTGTTCTGCCTAATCAAGTGTATTTTATATGATAGTGGGAAAGTTATAAATCATTTCCTACATAGCACAACAATCTGTTTTAATTTTAAATATCTGTGTAGCTGTGTAAAGCATTGTTTTTTGCACTGTTGGCAGTGTCAAGGTTGCAGGTGTTTCAGCGGCTCCACGTAAACTAGATACAAATCCAGCACTCCTCAAATCAGACTTTGCAGACGCTGCTGTGAGCATGTAACTCTGTTTGGATCCTTGCACAAAGCTTATTAAATATTCTAAGACAATCTCTGCACTTGAACCTTTATTTGTTTGAGATATTACCACTGCAGCAGTTTCAGAAAGGCTACCATACTCGCTTTGTTTGCTTGATATACTTTGATTGTGAACATAATGAGCATAATGGTTTGGTTTTATATACTATACCTGCATCCCCATGCAACGGCTTGTTTTATTTTTTCGGAAATCATTTGAATTTGGGCAGGTATATATTGGGCATGGATGTATAAAATGTTAATATTATGAAATATACTGAAAGTTGTTAAAAAATATTTATAAAGCTACTCAGTGTTTTGACAGATAAAGGTATACTCTTCTGAAGAGATCATTTGCATTACCCAGTTACTAAAGAGATCTTTCTGTTTCTCAAAACTGGCATTGTCATTTTGACATGCTTAGTGTTTTCATTTTGAGGACTGCTCCACACTCTTGGGCAACTTGCTGGCCTGAGGCAGGACTACACACTTGAAAGCCCCGACACAGAAGAGTGATAAGCCCCCTTAGAGGGCAGGCCACAACCTTGATCTAACCTGGGGGGTGCTGCAGGAAGAGAGGGCTCATTGTCTGCTCTCTGAAGAGAGAACCCTGCTTAAGAGGCTTTAGATGGTGTTTATACTCGTGACTCTCTGGGGGTGTCGGTTGGGATTTGAAGCAGTGGATTTAGGAAACTCACAAACTGCTCCTGGGCTCTACAGAGTCGTCAGAGTGGAAGGTGTGGGCCGCGGGGGAGGGGAAGAAGAGAAGAAGAGACTAAGGCCCCGTTCACACGGAGACAAAACGGAGACGAAAACGAACCGAATTCGATATCAAAAAAGTCTTCCGTCCACAACGAATCGGCTCAGGAAACGTGTCCGTCCACATGAGACTGCTTGACCCGCTGGAGACGCTGTAGTACATATGCCGGGCCTGTAAGTGGCGCTGTATTTCCGGCACAAAATACACCAAAAGCAGCGAAGAAGACCGATGACGATTATTTTATATTATTATTGTTGCTGATGGTTGTGGTAGAGGAGCTGTAGATTTTTGCACTAACATCTGTATCATGGTCAATAGCGTCTGGAGCACGAACGCAACCCTGTGATCCGCCATTGTTGTTGTTGGCGAAACGCAACAGCAATGACGCGGGGGTGAGCAGGAGCGGTGGGGAGAGGCGGGGCTATGGCGTCATCGTTTTCAGGGAATTATCGTATAGGGCGTACACACGGAGCCGCAAGCGTTTCGTCCTCAGACCTACCCACTTTGGGAGCCGTTATCAAAGGGTATCGGATTCGATACAGTCTATACCAGTGGTTCCCGACCTGGGGGGCGCCAAAGATCGCAGGGGGGGCGCCAGGTCTCAGATGATTTGAGGCCAAATATCATATTTAGACTTTTTTTTTTTTTTTACATATAATTATAAGGCAATACATGATTGTCACTAAAAGCCTTGTCTCTCCATTACACTAAAATATTTTTAAAAAATAATAATTGACTAATTAATTTGAATAAAAATTCAAGTTAGTATTAAAGGCATAAAAAGACAGAAATGTATAATTATTTCTTTAATATAAATGTTTCTTCTGCCCATAAAGTGTCCAAACCAGGCTTGTCTGGATAAGCGCATTTTTAAAACATAGTCATTGTCCATGCCGGCTTCAGTTGGATTATTTGTCACAGTTGCTCCGATCAGATCGGTCTCCTCCATTTTGTACATTATTTACGACTTTTGAATCCACATAAACACATCGGCAAAATCCGGTTTACTTTGAGCATGTGTTTTAAACAGTTTAATGCCTTTGTGAATTGTTTCCACTTGTGCCGTCCTTTCATTTCTTCATACAGCGGGAATCCAAATGAATTAATCCTGAGTCCAATAACCATCAAAGTCACTTCAATAGTGCTCCTTGATTACGCTTTCATCCTCCTTTAACAACATACTTCACATTCATCCAGTTTGTGACAGTAGTTGTAGCTTTTTGAGACTTTTAAACTTTAATTACCGCTGTTGTGCGCCTGGACAGGACACATTCAACTAGAAATATACTTGGTGACAGATTGCACTCCCCAAATAATTTTTCTTGAGAGAGTCTGAAAGAGATGTAAGGGAAACTGTAGATGTGTAGTCTTTGGGCTGATTGGTGCTACAGCCGCTGGCGCTTATTTACTAAGCTGAAACAGCTATGCAGAAGCTTTGACTACATAATTATGTCACTAAACTTTACTGCCTCCCCCCTCTCAGCCATCTGGTAACTTCAGCAGTACACTAAGCTTCAGGGAGGTGCTGATTTGGCACAAACTTGAATTTGAACTGATCTCCAATATGATCACCAGCTGAAATGACACTTTATATGCAGCCTTACTACTAGAGACATCATGTACACAAACAAACTGCTGAAGATAGATTTGGTGACACAACCAACCCTAAACGAGCACATCATGATCGGCCTGAAAATAAGACTGAATCCCTATTTAGTGTGCTTCACTGATTCAGCTTGACATCATGTTTGGGGGAGTATTGCGTTTTTTACCCTAACCAACCAGTGGAGGGTGACAGAAGCCCCGGCAGCATCTTAATTTATGTCAACGTTTTGTTGCCTTTGTTGCCTTTATCTTAGCAATGGAGATGTGGACCGTGATGTAGTTTGTTTATAGCATTAATTTACGTTGGCTTTTTATTTCTGCCAATTTGCATTTACGCTTCAAAAATCTAAAAGTGGTGAATAACCTGCTGAACAAAACTTGTTTGCCACAGAGATTCTTTTCTACCACATACGAAATCCCATTCAATTATTTTGAGAGACTCCTTGCGATGCTAACTATGGGGTCTTGCCGTCATCACTGCTCCACTCTATAAGTCTAAGTATAAATTAAAAACTTTTAAAATACAAGTACAACTCTGCAATGAGTTGAAATTAATTTGGGTTAAAAGATGAAACCCAGAGTTGGGTGATGGGAAGACATCACAAAGGTTAAGTATAAAATGTTAATATATTTTTTAAATACAATACTGAGCTTGTATAGTAACTTTGATTTTGCAAGTATCACTTTTACTGGCCTTATATTTGCATTAAGGCAACTTCATATGGTTGTGGGTTGGAGATAACACATGTAGTGTTTACATTATGTATGGATTTAAGTAACATCCAAAATACCATTGCAACGCCAATGCTTTAATAGCATGAATTAGACATTCATTCAAGTGCCTGGCTGGACATTTCTAAGTCATTTGTCCCAGTGTCATTTCTCATAATTTCAACCCAAATGTCCATGAACCATAATCATAAACCCTCACTTTGTTATGAAATGTTCAGAATCCCTACTAATGTACAAACTGATTTATCTAGCATTGTCCAAGCTCAGGGTAAACCCTCCGTGAAGAATGCATTTCTGAGGGCCAGACAATAAACTAACCAACAACTAACCAACTCCTGCCACCATGGAACCATAAGTCACAAAGGATGACCATTACCAATGCCGGGGGGGCCGCAGCCTTTGTGAACACCTGTGACAGCGCAGCAAATCTTAACAGAGCTGACCACTGCCCTGACCAGAGCAGACGGACACAGATGATGGAGGACGGGGCTTATTGTCGCCATAGGAGAAGGACACAGGTCAGAGCCGAGGCCAAAGTTTATCTCCTGAAAAACCTGCAGGCGTCTGAGGCTTACAGCGAGAGAGAAATGAGAAAAACACCACAGCCTTTCTGAGGGGCCCCGCACTGAGATAACGTCTGAGAAGTTGTGTTACACGAATAATGTCAGAAAGATGTGTGACATTTTAAAGTTGGAATGAAGTTTCTGAGTGAAAGTATGAAGGAGCAGTAAGCAGTTGAAGTTGCATGAAGATTGTTGAAGTCTGAAGATTTCTCCATTGACTTCCATGTTAAAAATGGGATGTATTATATACGTTTTGATGTTTGAACGGAGTTTCTGCAATGTTCAATGTGGGAGAAAAAAGCAGCGCAAAATAACCCAGCGGAATAATAAAGAATTGTGTGCGTAGCATAACAGATAGTGGGAATGCTGACACAGCCTTCATAATGAAGACAAGTGGCTGATACTCGTGATGAGCCAGAGCTATTCAAGCTAATGGAGGGTTAGAGCCTGTCCCAGCATGCACTGTGATACCCTGCTCCCCTCACCATCAGTGGGCTGACCCAAATACACACACACACACACACACACACACACACACACACACACACACACACACACACACACACACACACACACACACACACACACACACACACACACACACACACACACACACACACACACACACACACACACACACACACACACACACACACACACACACACATGTTGGAATTTAAACAGTTAGACCTGTGTTACACCTTTAAAACCCCAAAATCTAACTAACTGGATGTAAACAAACCCCTCCATTGATCCAGGGTATTGATCAGTTCACATGGCAACAGAGCAGTTGTTATATCATTGGTATACAGTTTTCCCTTTTTCAAAGTGATTACATTATAGTATGTATTGAATGACCAGTCATGTTGTTTGTTAAATGTTATTGATCTTGTTTTATATATTCTGTTCACTTGTAATCGAATCATGTTTATCATTTATCATTTTTTGGCTTGAAATCAGCCGATATTTTTAAACTATACTTTATTTAACAGATGAAAACAATTGAGACGTAAACATTTTTTACAATGCCGTTTTGGCCATGAGAGCAGACAAACCGACCAGAGAGATGAATCTGATTTGAGTCCGTCCTGCAGGCCATTGAAAGTCCAAAGGCCAGACAAAATAGACTCCTGGGTGTTTCTCAATGTCGAGTAAAGCTGCTCCAGAGCCACTATTTCAAGCATACTACGTCATGGAGTGCCGCCGAAGGACTGTTCCAATGTCCAGCATACTTGGAATTCTACCGAGCCCGGCGTACTTCGTAGCGAGAAATGTCGAGGCTGCACATGTGTAGACTCCGCGGTCTTACAATCCCCACAATGCTTTGCGCACGGACCAATTTCCCCAAATCTGTGGCGGAAAATGTAAGGCGGGGCCTCTCATGACGCACACCTGCACACTTGCTCGCCTGTTCCACTCTTTGTTTTCCGAATGCCAGGAAGTATTCTTGCCTCACTTCTAAAGCAAGTGACTCGGAAGACAAGTGCTACCAAGCAAGCGTATTTGACATTGAGAAACACCCCTTGTTCTTGTCTTAGTCCACACATGTGGCACTTTGAACCCTATACAGTTATTGGATATAAGATTGTGGGTATTTTGTCTAAAAACAAAAGTGAAGCATACACACATGGCCATAGGCACTGCTTTTCTTTCATACATCCTTTTCTAAATCCCTTAATCCCTCATTCCCTACATCCCTTTGACCCTTCATCCTTTGCTTTCTTCATCCCTCACACTCCCTTCTACTCTCATCCCTTCTCCGTTCATCCCTCACACCCTACATCCCTTTATCTATCCTTCATATATCCCTTAGGCCCTTAATCCATCCATGTATCCCTTCACCCCCTCATCTTATGTCTCCTTATCTCTTTCTACACTGAACAAAAGTATGAACGCAACACTTTAGTTTTTGCACCCATTTTTCATGAGCTGAAGTCAAAGCTCTAAGACTTTTTCTATGTACACAAAAGGCCTTTTTCCCTCAAATGTGTCTGAATCTGTGTATTTACTTGTTGTTTACCTTGTTGTCTCACTCTAGGTACCTTCTGGGGGCTTGTATTCAGATCTGGCAGAAACACTCCTGAGACAGAATCCCCAGTCCTGACGGCCTAGACTTCAGTCCGTCCTCCAGACCAGCCTGACAGACGACAGCCCTCATCCTTACTCACCCCTTCCCTCACATTCAATATCACCTATAAATAAATATTTACCTTGACATATTGTTGGCATGGTCCTTGCTCTTGAACTGTGTCCTGTAGCGTTTAGAGTTGATCTCAAAGCAGCATGGTTTAGTGGGTCAAGCCAGGCCAAAGTAATGGGACAGGAGAATATGTAAAGAGCAGATAATCATCCAGACGATCATCTGCTCTTTAGTGAAGGCTTCGAGCCTGTTGCTATGGTGAATGAGTGATAGAATGTGTGTGTGTTTGATTTGTATTGCAGAGATATGGAGGTCCATTCATTGCGCCTTATTTATGCTTCCTGGTGTCCTGTCATACAGAAATCATTCCTGCTCTGCAATTATCGAGAGCCGATCACTTAAAATCAACTCGAGGAGACAAGGAGAGAGGAGAGAGGACACATTGGTGTATCTTCTGAGGAAGTGTTTCCCCCACCATAGCATATAAAAAAGGCGTGACACACAGCTGGACCAACCATTGAAAGTCTCCACAAATCTTACTGTTCATTCATATGTATCCATAAGAAAGATGTAGTTTAAAATGATCAAACACCTCTGTGGCAGCGGGGTGTGGTTAGAGCGCCGTCATTTTGTAACCCTATCGTGAGCCCGAACGCTCACAACCTAGAGTTCTATTATCACAGCATTCATCAATGATATTTCAACTTGATAGTTCTTGTGTTTTTGATTTAACAGCCTTAATTGTCATATAATGTTTACTAGTGCTAACTGCTAAAAATGTTAAATGATTAAATGAATAAGAATAATGTTGCATTCAGCCTTCATGTCGCTTTAAAATCATGCTCCAAAGCAAGGACATTTCTTCTAGTTAGAAGTCTGTTGGTTGGGCTCCTCTCTTCTCGTCTCTTTCTTGCCTCTCTCTCTTACACCCTCAATAGAAAGGGCTAAGATGCTAGGAAAGGACGAGCGTGAGAGAATCAAAATACATACACATACACCTCTCTAGCAGGGACTGAAAAGGGGTGAAAAGGTTCCCGAAAAAAAGTTATAGTTCCAGATCTTTTTGGTGTGAACGCAAAATCCCAGGAACTACCTGAACTATTCCTGGGAAAAGTACTCCGGTGTGAAAGCGCCTAATGTATAGTTTAAATATGCCGCTGCTGTGTTACTTTCTCATCTTTTTACCTTGTGGCTTCCTGTTGGCACTACTCCGGTGCGCTGTACCCCACAGGTGTAAAGGAGATGTAGCTCTTTGGTAAGTTACCTCAATCTGCTGGAGGAACAGAAACCAGTGGGGACTGTGGACCACAAGACAAAAAGCAGCAAACCCAGATAGAGCCATGAGTATTTTTACATTCTTCAAACTCTGGAGATTTCCATTTTCTTTTGGATGTTTGATTCTTCTGCCATGCATTTCTTTCCTTGGATTTATATTTTTGCCTTTGTAAATGACATCGGAAGTCATTCTTTCTACAGGATTTTTTTATTTAGCCATCGATATGAAGACTTTTTTGAGTTGGACATTTGGATGCTTGTGTTGGGGGCAGTGGTATCCAATAGGTTGCCAATGGGCTCTGGTTTCAGAAAGAGGGTGAAAAGAGGTGCTGCAGCACAGGCAGTATGAGAACAATGGAGACAATCATGCTGTCCGTTTTGGAACTACTATTCCCATCATCTGAGGTTTTTTGGGATGTAGACAAAAAGTAAGGCAAACTAAATATTAGCATAGGCCTTGTACCGTTAGTTGTACCAACATCTGATTATGACCTCAATCAGGGGCAGACTGGCCATTGGGAATACCGGGAGTTTCCCCGGTGGGCCGGTGCTGTGAGTGGGCCGGAGGGCCAAAAAAAAGAAAAAAAGATTTTTTTTTTGCCTAAATCCTACCGGCCCACATTTGTAAGTGTTCCGGCCCAGCCCAGCCCAGTGGGGTGTGGCCAGGGTTGGGTTGTAACGGAATACATGTAACGGTGTTACGTAATCAGAATACAAAAATCAAGTAAATCTATTCAGCTCGCGTTACATTTGAAAAACGAGTAATCTGATTACAGTTACTTTCATAAACCTGAAGTGAATACATTTTGGATTACTTATTGGAATTATTGGTGGAAAGATTTCCTCACAACATTTAATATTCATTACTAAAGGTACAGCCGAATCATCACAGCGCATAAAACCGCGCAGATGGACCAAAAAGGGGAGCGTTTGAAAAAAAATTGCGGATCCGCTCAGTGAAACAATAACAACGAAACATGGAGGAACAAAAGTCTGCGTTTAAATCGTGTGTGTGTGTGTGTGTGTGTGTGTGTGTGTGTGTGTGTGTGTGTGTGTGTGTGTGTGTGTGTGTGTGTGTGTGTGTGTGTGTGTGTGTGTGTTAGAGGTGTGTGTGTGGTTAAAACACATCAGCCACACCGCTCTTTAGCCTTTCTAATGATTCTGAAGGTAAACACAGTGAAGGCGGTGCGCGCTCCTCTTCTCAGAGGCTGAGTTAACCCTCCCGCTGCCTCCTGGTGCTGCAGAGATGTCATGAAGTGAAGGAGGTGTTCCTTCTATAAAACAGCTGTGGGCAGCAGATACTGTGAGAGTCACAGACATGAATACATAGATCAAGGCAGACTGGTGCACACACTCTCCTGTTTTGCCGATCCGGTGCTTAAACAAATATAGCTCTACACCCCTGGCCGAAATGTCCTTAAAATGAAGTCTGAGTTCGACATTTTAATTAATGTCCTGCCAACACTGGCAGGACAGAAGGCGACACACCATTTCTAAGCCATGTCCTCACGTCCCAAGCTGCATCCCCAAAAAGTTTATTATGTTACAACCAGGGGCGGATCTACCGGGGTGGCATGGGGTGGCAACTGCCACCCTAAACAATAGCCTTGCCACCCCAGCTGCCACCCCAGTTGGCATCTTTGTTTTGAAAGAAAAGTTGTGGCTCATCGGACATTTATGAGAGAAAGTCTCTAATGTCCGAGTGCAAGTGAATGCAGCACAATATGCACGTCATGTAACCCCTCCCCCGGCCCTGGCGCGAGAGTGGAAATATGATTGGTGGCGAATTCACTTGAACGGGGGGACGGCGCAAAACGAGAAGCCTTTCGGACCCAAGCACTGAAGGAATGAGGTAGTTGCGGTCTACAATGACAGAGAAGAGACTGTCAGTTTGGCTGTACTCAGCATTGAATCAAAACGCACTACAGCTGTTGATCTTAATAAGTTTGTGAGGCGTTTTGCTGAACAAAATAGTAATCGCCGCATTCAGCTGTAATAGACATGCCAACTTGATGCTCTGCTCACGGATGACTCGATGAGAATAACAAACTGTTAAGATGATGACCTTGTATGCGTGTATATCTTTTTTTCTTTGAGGGGGTCTGCCCCCAAAAAGCTGTTTTAAGTCCTGAGAAAGTAAAATAAGACGGTGTGTAAAACTACACTGCCCAGCCAACAGAAAGTAACCACTTTGATTTAACTAGGCCAGTAGGTAAGGACCCTCCACTGGATAATAACTGCAGCGATGTTTATGTTTTAGCTGAATACACGTTTTTTAACCCTAACTGATGCAGTTAGTCACTTCTTTAATGTTTGTTCTTTCTGATGTAAAGTCAAGGTTGTAACTGTATATCAATAATGATATAATTACTTGTTTTTCAAATTTGAAGGAGGGTGAGCAAGCATCTTGATGAACATTCATCATTAACTCCTCCAAAAAATATAGTTTATTCAATAATAAATGAATATGTGAATCATAACAGTTCTTCACTATATCTGTAAAGCGTCTTTGAGCACCTGTAAAAACGCTAACAAATTAAATCTATTATTATTATTATTTATTAACAGTGATTGACAGCTGATAGGAATAATAGGATTGTTAATAGTATCATATTCATTCAGACAAACATCGATGAGACAGTTAATTAATGTACTTATTGCAGCAGTCTGTATATATTTGGTACTCCTGCTGGTCTAAGAGTGAGACAAACTCATTCAGTTATTGTTCAGTTAAAATTCATTAAATTACGTCTGCCACCTTGTAAGGCTTTACTGATGTGCCACAATAATATCACCTATGTGATTGAGTTAAAATATTAATATTGTGGCTTTCCAAGTTAACTGTAACGGTTCACAAACATTTCGGTTCGGTACGTACCTCAGTTTTTAGGTCACGGTTCGGTTCGGTACGTTTTCGGTATAGCAGAAAAAATTATCACAAAACATTAAATATTTTTTTTTAATTATTATTAAACTGCGACTAATGTATTCAAATAAATACAAAATATAGTAAAATAAACATTAAGGTGCAGCATTTCGATGAACTGAAATAATCTGTATTTGAACTGTACTAGTACCTAAGCAGCCAGCTTGACATTAGGACTTGCTTGTCATTGTATTTTCATGTTGTTTAAAGAAAGATGAACTTGTCCACATTGCTTGCTGAAATGGCAGATCTGCTGGCACTAACAATGTCTCCTGCTGTGGAGAACACCCTCTTGCTAGGGACAGAGGTAGCAGATAAAGCCAGGTAGCGCTTTGCTAACATGGCAAGAGGAGAAGGAGAAGGAGAAGGAGGAGAAGAAGAAGAGAAGAAGAAGAAGAAGAAGAAGAAGAAGAAGAAGAAGAAGAAGAAGAAGAGAGAGAAAAGAAAGCAGAGAAGAAGAAGCTCGAGAATCCTCCTCCTCCTCCCTCCTCCTCCTCGCCCCTCCTCCTCCTCCTCACGCCTCCTCCTCTCCTCCTCCTCCCTCCCTCCCCCCGTCCGCCTCCTCCCCTCCTCCGCCTCCTCTCCTCCTCCTCCTCCTCCTCCTCCTCCTCCTGCCGCCTCCTCCTCCTCCCCTCCTCCCTCCTCCGCCTCCATCCCCCCCCTCCTCCGTCCTCCTCCTGCTCCTCCTCTCCCTCCTCCCCTCCTCCCCTCCCTCCCCCCCTCCGCCTCGCCTCTCCCTCCTCCTCCTCCTCTCCTCGTAAACCACCCTCCTCGCCTCCTCCTTCCTCCCTCGCCTCCTCCTCTCCCCTCCTCCTCCTCCTCACTCCCCCCCCTCACCTCCTCCTCCTCCCCTCCTCCTCCTCCCACCCCTCCTCTCCTCCTCCTCTCCTCCCTCCTCCTCCTCCTCCTCGCCCCTCCTCCTCCTCCTCCTCCTTGATAGAGAAGAAGAAGAGATTGGAAGAACCCTCTTTATGGTCACCACATGCAGAGCACACAGCACACACAGTGAATTGCTGTTCCTCTGCTTTTAACCCATCCTAGTACCAGGAGTCTAGTACTAGGAGCAGTGGGCAGCTATTGTACAGCGCCCGCGGAGCAATGGGAGTGAGGGGGGAAGGGGGATGTCCGGTGCCTTGCTCAAGGGCACCACGGCAGGAGGTGAACTGGGACCTCTCCAAGTAGAAGTCCACACTCCAAATAGGTCTGGTCGGGGACTTGAACCGGCGACCCTACGGCTCACAGTCCAAGCCCCTACTGACTGCCATAGATTTAGTCCCTAATTTTGCTCTCAAAATGCACCAGATTGATGCATTTAACTTCAACATTTAAAAACAAATCTTCTCGGGGGAGCTTGCCCCCGGACCCCCCTAGAGGACGTGAGGTCCACCACCTGCCCACACCCCCTGTTAAATTGTCTCACCCACATTGAGGATGCTTCCTACGCCCATGTTTTATTCCATGTGTCAAGTCAGGCAAATTGGGTCCAAATGTTATTGCATCAATGATCTGTTAACATTAAAATCACTAAATATATGCTGTAACTATTTTGCTCTAGGCAACTCAAGGGCTGCTCAGGTAATGTGATTACTATATGAATAATTGTCCAAAATAACATAAAATGCATAGTGTTTATTGTTAAGTAACATACTTTCGTCGCCGGCCGGCCGATACATGCCGCGCATTAAGTGAGCCTACCACCAGCACCAGAAGAGCTGAAACCCCTCCTTCAAGCAGTGAACACTCTGGTCATCTCCACAGCTGAGTGTGAACGTGGGTTTAGTCAGATGAACATTTTAACCACAACTAGAAGCTCCCTAGAGGTAAAAAGCATGTCAGCCTTGCTTTTCATCAAGTGTTGGCCCTCCACTGAACAAGTTCAGACCAGAGGTATACGTCAAGACTTGGCTTCAAAGCCATTGCTTAGCTAACAATCCGAAAGCAAGAGCCAGAAAAATTGAGACCAAAAAGCATGATTATGAAAATCTTTGGATACTTCTATGAGATTGGGGAGAGTGGAGTAGGCAGCCATTGACAACATTGGTCCTATTTTGTATTATCTGTATAATCTTTTAATATATTTTCATATTTTGTAAACAATTTCAATTTTCACTTAATACCCTGTTAAAAAAAGTAACATTGGGAATGTTAACATAACATATTTGTATTTGAACTGCAATAAAATGATGACGGATCAATATGTTTCTAATTTGTTTCCTCAATTGTTTCATGAAGTGTTTAATTTACATAATGATTTAATGAATAACGATACAAATGTAACCCTTGAGATACCAGTTTTGATCGTATACCAGTAACTGCTTTTTGGAAAAAATACACTATAATTCAATATTCTAAAAACTATTTTGACTTTATTATTAATATAATCAGTTGATCATCTGAATAATAAATGAGGGACTGTTAACCTACGAGATTTGTACCATAGACTTCCATTATAACCACATTTTTGTATCCCCTCCTCCCCCTTTAAATTAAAGTGAAAAAAAGATTTAGCACTAATTGTCCTCTGCATTTGACCCTAAATGTTAGTGGTGCCATGGCAGCCCGGGGACCGACTCTAATTCTGAGGTGCCTTGGTCAAGAGCAATGAAAGGAGTATCTGAACATCCATAACATGCATGTTGTTTTAGGAGTATAATAATGATCTTTATGCTGGTTGGTCTCCCACCCTCGGCGGGTTATCAGCACAAATGATGTCCCCATATGATAAAATCCACCATCCCCCCTGATTTTTTTTTACAACTTGAGTACTGCCCGTAGGTTCAACACAATACTGATGTCACAATACGTTGAATATGATCAGTCTACACAGAAAAGTGGTGGAGGGAAAGCCACTGAACGATATGATAACTATTCACATGGCGCATATAAACAGAAGCATCAGACAAATGATGTGATAGAAAGATACACAGAGATGATATAGAAGAGGATTTATTCCTATTCTCAAAACGCTGTTCCAAAGATCTGACGGGAAGAGATTTAATGCTAGTCAATGGAGGAAAAACAGCAGACCCTAATACTTATTTGTATACTTTTTTTTAAAAGGTACACAGCAAGAGGTTTCCTGCAATGATAAACACAGTTGGACACAGAATGGACAATGACACATTGCACAGGTTTAAACATAGACCGAGAGCTGGTATGTTACTGGAAACCCTTTTCTAAGGAACATGACTAATAATACATGGTATGGTTCCTGGTGCTCAGACATGCTGAGCCTGTAGTGAATGACATCCTGGTGTAAAGTGGCCCTATTATTTGAAGGTTTCATATTCGGAAGAGTCCAGTGTGTGTGAGAGAAACTCCCTCTGGAGGGAACACAGGGATTTGAGCCTTTGCAGACCATTTACATGCACACAAACCTATAGAACACACTACAGGAGAGGGAACACCACCAAAGCAGAATAGGGCCTCTTTAAAACAAGTGCCTTCATTTGTATTGGCGCAGGAGTGTGTGTCTTACAACCATGATGTGTCCCTTGTTACACTGAGTGGTACCCAGGGAAGAGAGGCTTACTGCCCACATGTTCAAACTTTTTCTACAAGAAACAAAAAAGAGTTATTTTCCTATTTAAGATGTGTTCTATACCTCAGCCATATTTCACAAGAGAGATACACTGCCCACTGATCAGGAAGTCTTTAGACTGTTGTACTTTATTTAATTGATGGAAAACAACTGAGCAGTGACGATGAAGTTATTGGTTGTTTTTGTCTTTTAAATGTAAGTCTGCATGGATATGTCTCAGTGTTGGAAGACTGAGTGTGAATTGAGCCAGAAAGGCAGTGAAAAGGACAATGGGATTTGAAAGAGCAACATTGAAATGCACTGATTTGTTCTTTTTTTCTCAGGAACACATCACACGTGATGTGAGCAATGATGCAGACTGGAATACAGAATGGGAGGGGGAGTGATTTCACACACAAAGCTCAATGGAGGAGTGGGTTTCCTGTTCTCCAGCTGTTTTTGGGGGAGAGCATGTCAAATAGGCAGCTTTCTTATGATTTACGTGCACTGTTGTTTTCAACCAACAGTGCACGTAGGAAGTTGTCCTTAGAACTAAATATTGACAAATCAGATGGCGGTGATTATTTACTGCTGGGTGAGGATTTGTACTCTAATCATCTCAGGCAATATTTTAACAACAGTTATTTTTCACGTGTGCACAATTATGATAGCTGGTTTTAATGAACATTGCGGTCCGTGTCATATTTCTCTCAAATGTCTATGCTGCATAATACTAATTTAATTCAGTTTGAACTTTCGATGAAAAGTGAAGAAATGTTCTGTTGTTTTGGTGTTTCTTTACGCAGAGGAAGAGTTCTTCTCTTGTCTTAGACAGTGTGGAACCATGGAAAGACCTAAGCAACACACACTATGCTTCTCAAAACACTACCAGATCTTTCAAAGATCTGCACACTGATATGGTGAAGTTCACTGGAAATCAAGAATACATTGAAATCCTGTTTTCATCTCAAAAGAAAGGTGTGTAGCTGACCTGCTGGATGCTAAGGTAAGAACAATGCGGAACAATGGCTGGCCCTGGACTGCCTACTGGGTTTACATTCGGTCCCAGTGGCTCAGAGCTCTGGAGCCAAAAGGCTCTCTGGAGTGCAGAGGAGCCTCCTAACAAAGTACAGCCAATGAAAGAGTGATCCAGGACCAGCAGGACCCGGTCCCTAATCCACGGCTGAGGGCTTGTTCATTAACACAATGTTCTGGGGAATGGAAACTCAGTTGTGTGCTAACAAGGTGGAGGGACAGGACGCTGAAACGGGGCTATTCACTCCAGTTTTGCAGCGTCCCACTGTACCACATGTCTATACACTGTACCACTGTATCACATGGACATTACATTACATTACATTGCATTTAGCTGACGCTTTTATCCAAAGCGACTTACAATAAGTAATCAGGTTTCATAGAGCCAAACATTTCAAGTGCTACTCAACTGGCTTTAGATAAGCCAGTCCTTTATTAGTATATAAGTGCTTTGTTAATAATTATATCGCTCGAAGTGGAGTCGAAAGAGATGAGTTTTCAGTCTGCGCCGGAAGATGTGCAAGCTATCTGCTGTCCTGATGTCAATGGGGAGCTCATTCCACCATCTTGGAGCCAGGATAGCAAACCCACGTGTTTTTGCTGATGGGAACTTGGGTCCCCCTCGCAGCGAGGGTGCAGCGAGTCGTTTGGCTGATGCAGAGCGTAGTGCACAAGCTGGGGTGTACAGTTTAACCATGTCCTGGATGTACGAAGGGCCAGATCCATTCGCAGCATGGTAAGCAAGTACCAGTGTCTTGAAGTGGATTCTAGCAGTTACCGGAAGCCAGTGAAGGGAGCGGAGGAGCGGAGTGGTGTGGGAAAATTTAGGAAGGTTGAAGACCAGACGAGCTGCTGCATTCTGGGTGAGCTGCAGAGGTCTGATGGCACATGCAGGTAGACCAGCCAGGAGGGAGTTGCAGTAGTCTAGGCGTGAGATGACGAGAGCCTGGACCAGAACCTGCGTGGCTTTCTGGGTCAGCTGGGGACGTATCTTCCTGATGTTGTAAAGCGTGTATCTGCAGCAACGGGTTGTAGCAGCGATGTTTGCAGTGAAGGACAGGTTGTTATCTAGGATCACACCCAGATTCCTTGCAGTCTGAGTCGGGGAAACAACAGAGGTGCCGATGTTGATTGTTAGGTCAAGAGTGGGACAATCTTTTCCCGGAAGGCTAAACAGCTCAGTCTTGTGATGAGCAGACATCCACTGAGAGATGTCAGCTAGACAAGCAGAGATGCGTGCGACGACCTGGGTCTCTGAGCGGGGAAAGGACAGAATTAATTGGGTGTCGTCAGCGTAGCAGTGGTATGAAAAACCATGCAGGCTAATGACTGATCCGAGCGAGTTTGTGTACAGGGAGAAGAGGAGGGGACCAAGAACAGAGCCCTGAGGGACCCCTGTAGTTAATTGACAAGGGTCGGACTCGGACCCTCTCCAAGTTACCCTGTAGGTACGGTCTTTGAGGTATGAGGTGAGGAGGGAAAGTGCAGAGCCTGAAACTCCAAGTTCTTGGAGAGTGTGAAGGAGGATCTGATGATTCACCGTGTCGAATGCAGCAGACAGGTCCAACAGGATGATGACAGAGGAGAGGGATGCTGTTTTGGCAGTGTGCAGTTCCTCAGTGACAGCAATGAGAGCAGTTTCTGTGGAGTGACCTGCCTTTAAACCAGACTGGTGCGGATCCAGAAGGTTGTTCTGATGGAGATAACAGGAGAGTTGTTTAAAGACAGCGCGTTCAAGTGTTTTAGACAGGAACGGGAGTAGAGAGACAGGCCTGTAGTTTATTACATCAGACGGGTTGAGAGTGGGTTTTTTAGGAGAGGGTTTACTCTTGCCTCCTTGAGACTGTTTGGAAAGTGACCAGAAGTTAGAGAAGTGTTGATGAAATGGGAGAGAAACGGTAGAATATCAGGAGCGATAGTCTGAAGGAGGTTTGAAGGGATGGGGTCCAGAGGACAGGTGGTAGGGCGGGCAGAGGTAATGAGGGTGAGAACCTCACTTGGAGAGAGAGGGGAAAAGGAGGTTAGTGTGTTGGTGGAAGGAGGGTCTGGTGACCCAGCGGTGAGTAAAGGTGAGTCAGAAAAAGAAGAGCGAATATCATTAACCTTTTTTTCAAAGTGGATAACAACGTCGCTTGACAGAAGTGAGGAGGGGGGAGGGGCTTTGGGAGGGTCCAAGAGTGTGGAGAAGATGGAAAATAGTTTTTTGGGATTGGAATAGGAAGATTGGATCTTATCTTGAAAGAAAGTGCTTTTTGCCTGAGAGATCGAAGCAGAGAAAGAGGAGAGGAGAGCCTGATAGGTTAGGATTTCCACCGTTTCCGCTCTGCTGCCCTAAGGACGGTTCTATTAGCACGCAGTGCATCATTTAGCCAGGGAGCAGGAGGGGACTGACGAGCTTGCCGAGATGTGAGAGGACAGAGAGAGTCCAGAGTGGATGAGAGAGTAGAGAGGAGAGTTTCTGCAGCAGAGTTAGGAGGTAGTAGTTGGAACGAGTCCGAGGAAGGGAGGGCTGAGAGCACCGATGAGGCAAAGGTAGAGGGGGAGAGGGAACGAAGGTTACGGCGGACAGGTGCAGGATGGGAAGAGATTAGTTTGTTATGTTTGGAAAGGGATAGAGAGAATGAAATGAAGAAGTGATCGGATGTGTGGAGCGGGTTTACAGAGAGGTTAGAAGTAGTGCAGTTCCTTGAGAATATGAGATCAAGGACATTGCCAGCTTTATGAGTTGGTGGGGAAGGAGACGGTGAGAAAGCAAAGGCGGTTAACAGAGATGTTAGTTCGTCTCTCTTCCCTGTCTGGAGGTTGAAGTCTCCGAGAAGTACAGCGGGAGGGCCAGTTTCAGGGATGTGTGAGAGGAGATTATCTAATTCCTCCAAGAAGTCCCCCAAGGCGCCTGGTGGACGGTAATCCAGGTCTCAGTGAGAGCAAGGAAATCCAGGGACTGCAGGGAGGCGTAGCCAGAGATGAAGTCAGCCTTAGGAACAGCTGACTGGCAGTTCCACAGGCCACCTGAAACTAGATGTTGGATCTCAGTGGAGCATGTTGGATAGATGAGAGCAGGCCGGTTATAGCGATTAGGAGATACACGGGGCCAGTGATAATTGCGAGAAGACACATGAACAGGAATGGAGAAAATACACATGATTATAGCCTGAGGGGCTAGAAAACTAAAGAAAAGAGAAATAAGACACCAGCGGTAATTAGCTGAATCAGAGTAGGATTTGCCTCCTCTTTGTCTCCCTCGTGACTCCAGCAGGACTCCAATGTCTTTGTCAGTCTTACTCCAGCAGGACTCCAATGTCTTTGTCAGTCTTCGGCTGTCTCACGCTAAAGCTGACGCTCCAGGAAAGAGCTACCTATAATGGACGCCTGATTGCTGAGTTGGACCACTGTCTTATGGGTGTCCCACACCCACCTCTTTTTATGGGCATGCGAGAGGTAAATCTGTCCTCCCAGGAGGATATCTGTTTCCTCTCAGCAGAGATTCAGGCTCTGATGCAGAAACAGGCTGTGTCTGTTGTGCACCCTCAGCACAGAGAAAAGGGTCTTTATTCCATCTGCTTCCTGGTTCTTAGGAAGACAGGGGAATTCAGACCTATTCTAGATCTCCGCGGCCTGAATCGCCACATTTCCTGCAGGAAAGTCCGTATGTTAACTATGAAACAGTTACTGGGGCTTGTGCAGCCAGGCGATTGGTTCACCACCATCGACCTGAAAGACGCATACTTTCATGTAGAAATTGCTCCAGAGCACAGAAAGTGTCTGCGTTTTGCCTTCCAGGGGATAGCCTACGAGTACAACAGGCTGCCGTTCGGCTATTCCCTATGCACATTCAGCAAATGTGTGGCCACAGCGCTTCAACCGCTGCGCGCCCACGGCATGAGAGTTTTCTTTTACTAGACGACCTCATGGTCATGGCTGGGTCCCGGGAACAGGCAATGTTTTGCACAGCACAATTGATCACACACCTAACCAAATTAGGCTTTGCGATCAATTGAAAAAAGAGCACCCCCATACCTCACCAACAGGCGTGGTAGTTGGGAGTGGTGCTCGATGCAGGCGTGCTACGCGCCACCCTGTCAGAGAGCAGAAGTGCGTCCTTTCTCCGGGCGGTTCACAGGCTGCGACAGGGGGCGACAGTGACAGCTTTAACTGTCATGCAGACTCTGGGTCTCATGGCGGCTGCTCACATTGTGGTCCTGCAGGGGTTACTGCATATGCGCCGCCTGCAGAGGTGGTTCTCCAGCCTGCGTTTGGATCCCAAGAGGCACAAACGGCGGCTGATGACTATCCCCCCCCTCAGTGGAGGGCAACCTCCGGTTCTGGGGGTCCCCGGATCACCTCCAGAGGGGGTCTCCACTGGGACGGGTGACCTCCTACATCACAGTGTTCACGGACGCATCCAGAACAGGATGGGGAGAGACCTGCCTGAAGAGGGCTATAGGTGTGCGCTGGGCTCTAACAGAGTTTCGACACAGCAACCTCCTAGAGCTACGGGTGGTAGTGTTAGTCCTCCAGCATTTCATGCCCCTAATTCAAGGGAGACATGTAATGGTCAGGAGCGACAACAGCACCACAGTGGCTTATATCAACAGGCAGAGCGGAGTCCGCTCCGCCGCCTTGTTGACCACAGCGGAGAGGCTGTGGTTATGGGCTTCAGAGGTGGTGTTAGCCCTGAGAGCCCTCCATATCCCGGGACTGGAGAACAGCGGGGCCCACCTCATGTCGAGGGGCGGCCCCCTGCCAGGCGAATGGACGCTTCACCCGGAGGTGGTGAAGCAGATCTGGGCCCAGTTCGGGAGAGTGGAAGTGGATCTGTTCGCCAGCCGGCGCAACAACCACTGTGCCCTGTGGTTCTCCATGGGTCTGAGTGACGACCCGCCCTTGGGGGTGGACGCGTTTGCACACGAGCCATGGCCAAGGAAGCTGCTATACGCCTTTCCACCGCTGCGTCTCATTCTCCCTCTCCTGGGGAGAGTGAGGCGAGAACGTCTGTCAGTCATCCTAGTGGCTCCGGACCGCGTCTGGGCTCCGTGGTACTCAGAGATGACACAGATGAAGGTGGGCCAGCCCTGGGCGGTTCCCCAGTTCTGGGGGGCGATGTCTCAAGAGGCAGGTGCAATCGGGGCGTTACCCACTCTCGGCCAACCTCTCCAGTGTCTCCTGAGAGGGACAGGCTGAGACAGGGTGGATTGTCTGACAGCGTCATTCAGTCTATCCAGGCAGCTAGAGCTGGATCCAACACAGCCTGTTACAGGCCAAGGTGGCTAAGATTCCAGCGATGGTGTGAGGAGCGGAGAATAGAGCCCCTATCTTGTGAGTTAGGCTCTATTTTTTCCTTCTTACAGTTACTGGTGGACAGAGGGCTTGCGCATTCAACAGTGAAAGTGTATGCAGCAGCCATCTCGTCCTGCCATGAGGGATTTGGCGGCAGGTCAGCCTTTAGTCAACCACTGATGTCGCGGTTTTTACAAGGGGTCAAGAGGCTGCGCCCAGTAGTGCACGCCTCCACCCCACAGTGGGACCTGCCCCTAGTGCTCGAGGCTCTGGCCTCTGGGCCGTTTGAGCCTCTGGAGTTCTCCTCTCTGAAACAATTGTCGTGGAAAACAGCTTTGCTTCTTGCCTTAACGTCAGCCAAAAGAGTGTCCGAGTTAACTGCTCTGTCGGTGCACTCGAGCTGTTTACTGATTCGGGGTGACCAGAGCGGCGCGACACTCAGACCGAACCCCTCCTTTGTGCCCAAAACCTAAGGAGTGCGTTCAGGTCGAGGGCTATTCAGTTAGGGGGTTTTAGTCTTCCCCCCCATGGTGGGGACAGGGAAGCTAAACTGCACCTCCTCTGCCCGGTGCGTGCACTAGCATGTTATGTGGAGTGCACGGCTGCCCTTAGACGCACCGAACAGCTGTTCATGTGTGTGGGGGCGGTGTGATCGGGAAAGCTCTGTCCAAGAAACGCCTGGCAGGCTGGCTCTGCGAGTGCATTGCACATGCCTATGGACAGGCAGGGAGAGCCTGCCCTACGGGGGTTCGTGCGCACTCCACACGGGCTGTGGCTGCATCAACAGCCTTATTCAACGGTGTGAGTGTGGAGGATATATGCACAGCGTCGTCTTGGTCGACGCCAGGCCCCTTCATAAGGTTTTATCTCTTGGACATGTCGGTCTCTTTCTCCTCGTCTGTGCTTGCGGGGGCAACACAGGAGTGGTAGGGGGGGGGGGTTGTGGGTCAGTTGGCATCTGACCCCCTCCCCGGACGTAATGCGCCTTCGCTGTTCTCGGGCCCTCTGAGGGTCCCGGGATGGATGAGGGGTGCGCTGGGCCCTTACAGGGCTGCTCTCCTCCTGGAGGGGGGTAGCCCTCCACACTTTAGTCCACACACTCTGCACGGGGTCAGTGTTTGAGTGTGGGGCATGGGCTCTGGCGCTCTCCCTGTTATCCTTAGGGATTCAGGGAAGCAGGCGTGTAGTAAGCCCATTCGGAGCCGAGGGGGCTCTCCCCATCCGTCTGTGGGCGGGGGGGGGGGGGGGGGGTCCCCCGGCACTGTTTTTTGAGCACACTTTCTGCGAGGTAAGCGCAGCAGGGTGTGCTCTGTCAGCCACAGCCCAGATTTCTCCTCGGTTATAACCGGGTTAAAGGCGCAAACTGAAAACTCATCTCTTTCGACTCCACTTCGAGCGATAGAACTATTAACGAAGCACTTTTATACTAATAAAGGACTGGCTTTTCTAAAGCCAGTTGAGAAGCATTTGAAATGTTTTTGCTCTATGAAACCTGATGTACTTATATGATTCTGTTTTCTTCAAGTTGTATTTTGTTGGACGAACGCACTTATTGTAAGTCGCTTTGGATAAAAGCGTCAGCTAAATGCAATGTAATGTAATGTAATGTAATGTAAAGGAGAATGTGGGGCAGCAGCTGCTGACCATAAAAGCCGGTCAGGGGCAGTACGGTGGAATGTTGTTTTTGGACGACAGTGCGCGTATATATCGCGGCTCCACCCACTGTACCCATAGAGTCCAGTAGAGGGCGGAGCCTGTGAGAGATATAAAGTTGGGTTACGTATTGTAACCCTTGTTATATTAGCACAGGCGGAGCCCTCTACTCAGGGCACTGTCTGTCCTATTCCGCTCGCTGAAGAGAGGTGTAGGATGATAGTCAGGAGGCGAAGCCTCCTTTTATACGGTGTGATGTGCGCGCATTCAGGTAGGCCCGCCGAAGGCCGGCTACGTCTATAGAAGTCTCAGTGGGAGAATGCTTGCATAGAGGGTAGTACCCATAGAGTCCAGTAGAGGGCTCCGCCTGTGCTAATATAACAAGGGTTACAATACGTAACCCAACGTTTTTTTCCCAAATAAATATGTGGCTTTATTGAATAATACATTGGGTGGATCAAATGGCTCCTCTGTATCAAAGTCTGTTTACCATGCTTTATGGGAGGGACTTTTGCCCCTGTTATTTCCTGCGTTACCATTCCTATCAAACCCAAACATTTATTTGAATACGCACAGTTAAAAACAAGTTTCTACTACAACGCCCAAACAGTCCCTGAGCCATCTTAGCTTTCCCTCTATGATACATTTATGAATTTGCCTTCTGCTCTGAATGCCTTGTACAAGGGAAGAAGAAATGCACACAAGAAAATAAATACACACCAAACCATATGTTCATACATTAGAAGAGAGATGGGTGCTGAAGTCTATGCCAGTGGAAAGCTAACGTGTGTCTATGAAAACAGTTTACAGGATCACGCAGTTCTTCATAGATATACTTCTGCTTTCAAAGCTCCATAGATTGATGCATTTTGATTACAATTGTAAATGTTTTCTTCAGGGGGAGTATGTCCCGCCCTCCACAGTCTCACAAATCCCTGTTGACATAACTAGATATCTTGAATCAAGTTTTGAGTATAGACTAGACATACAAAACCTTTTCCTTGAAATGCTCAAGTTCAGGCGCTCCCTTCTAGCCTTTTCCAATATCAAAGGATCCCAGATGGACTAGGATTGAGGCCATAATCAGTTTATGCTACAGCTAAGGGTACAAGGCCTATGCTAATATTTCATTTGCCATACTATTTGTCTACATCTAAAAAAAAAAATAATGATGGGGAATAGTAGTTTCAAAACTGATAGCATGATTGTTTCCAAGATTGAGACCCTTGTCAGCTGTTCAGCAGCCTTTGTATACATATTTACTTGTATTAATGTTATTTGTATACTTTAATATTGAGGGGAAATTATATTTACTGCTGGTTTTAATAGAGATGTCAAACACATAGCTGAAATGTTGTGATGTCTGATTGACGTGAGGGAGACATGCAGAGGAGGAAAAGTATACTCTGTAAGGCAGATGACCTGCTGGCTATGGTGAAGGTGACTTTAGAGAAACAGCCTCACACACTCTCCTTATCTCGGAAACAGTCAGGGTGCAGAGAACCAGGATGGGGAGTAACAGATTACATGAAACTGGATATCATAATCAAGATACAATAAAAGGTAACTGTGTTCCCTTACAGTTACAGAACAAAAGATGTAATCAGATTACTGTAACATTTCTAGAAATTGTGGATTACTGACAGGAATACAATTTAAAAAAGAGCATCTAGTGTTTGATGTAAAGGATCAGATGTTATCTCTTCTCTTAGAGCTGTACTGTTCTGTAGAATAATACTTTCAGTGTGAGTCTATACGCTAGGACTGAACGATATACCGTGTCATGGCGATAACCGCGATATGCGCATGCGCGATATTCACACCGCAGGGACGTGCGGTTTTATTCATTTTTTTAAAAAATGCTAACGCACTCTAGCACAGAATTCAAAATAAAGATACCCTTATTACTTATTGAAACTGCACATACAATATATCCGATTAAAGCTGAGACTCCACAGATTATTTAAGTATAGTATCTAAGCAACCCGGTATCACGGCAAGACGTGAACATGTGACGATTTACCATGCTGGGAGACGTGAAGATGTCACGATTTCGTCCCCTTCAAACGTGACAGCTACACGGTATTGTTAACCCATGTTAACCAGTGGAGAAATAACCTGAAATACCAAGCAAATACTACCCCGACGTAATGATTTATTTTGTAATAGTCACACTCGATTACGGCGATTTTCTTGTTGCCCCAGCTGGTCGACTCCTCTTTGAGCAGAAACAAAGGCTACATTAATGTATTAAATCGATGTTAATCCGTGCTTGTGGATGTGGAATTAACGGACGTGACGTTGTGCGATTGAGTTGCCAAGCAACAGCTTCGGTTCATGTTAATTTACAAACTATTCAACTACAACCGTAGTTATATTTAAAAACATGTTAGAAGGCCTCACGAAATACTTTAATGCAAATTAAAATGTAAATGTGAAGGAATGTGTGTATAACAAAATACATCGGTCATTAAACGAAACCGGAAACAGACGTAGGCAAGATCCTCAGCTCGATGATTGGATGGTTTAGCCGCAATGCATGCTGGGATTTGGTGTTTATGTGATGTGAAATCTGAAAACGTTTTTTAAAAATACAATAATACTTTATTCCGAGTGTGCTTGCTTTTCTCTTTGAAAGTCATCACATAACGGCTTGGTAATACACGGTTCGGCTGTATTAAATATGACATATCTGCCGTAGTTCTCTATTTATAGAGCCCTGCTGAGAAGACTTCTGGACAAACAGGAGAACTGCCGCCAAAACTGAAGATGTGACGTGGATCATAAATATATAAGCAATTAAACAACATCTTACATTTCTTTTCACACAATACGTCTCCTTGCAGTATCAACACTAATTCGGCTGACTTTTATATTTGATCCAATTGGTAGATAGGCTGTATTTAAACCATAACCGTGCACAGCTGATAGAAAGGGACACCTGGTGGTTGAAGAACGTTATTGAATTGTATTATTTTATTATTAGATATTAATAGGAGGATGTGCAAAACAGACAAACTAATAAGGCTTAATTTAAACATTAAAGAGTACTTTAGGTTAAGGTCTTATTTTGAATAAGAAAAAAGCTTTAAGAAGAATATGGAGGGATGAAACCCTCTTGAAACCGCAGGTCCTTCCTTCCTGCAGCGGTCAGACTTTACAACCAGCACTGCCCCTAGTAGACCCTCCTACACACACCACAACACAGACTATAACACCCCTTGCTGCTAAATACAAACCAACTTTGTGCAATATATGTGCTATATGTGCAATATATATATGCCATTAATAACTGTGTAATTTATACCTGGCCACTAAATCAATATATATGCCGTTTTGTTTTTGATCTGTATTTTTGAAAATGATGTAACTTTTTATCTTTTTTTTAGCATATTGTTTATTATATTATAACTTAGTACTTTTTTAGCATATTGTTTATTTTATTCTAACTTAGTACTTTTTTAACGCATGTAAGATATGCAACACTAAGCTGTCTGTGGCTCTTTCCTGCTGTAACGCTGCACATTTCCCCTCTCTGGAACTAATAAAGGTATTCTGATTCTGATTCTTTAATGGTCACACATGCAGAGCACACAGCACACACAGTGACATTTGTATCTACAGATAAATATTAAGCCTGACAAAGTACTTAACGTCTAATATATTGCTTTCCTGCAATGTTAACTATGTTTAAGCACTTATTTGTTTATTATTTGTTTATTATTAAACTGATATTATACATATGTATTATACTCCTATAAGATGTATGTAGATAGTATAAGAAATGTGCAGAATGACAGTTTAATGGTGGAGTATACACACATATTGATAGATGTCTTGTAATGCACTGTTGAGGAACCTGCGACCCAAGTTTTTCATTCATTGCATAACTACACAGTAGTTGTGTATAATATGATATGTCAATAAACCTTAGCTTAGAAAATCTTGAAAGGGATGTGCAAACTAGTCATTATATACAGTCTTTAATGAACTATTAGTAGAGAATAATGAATATACTTTATAGCAGGGGTGCCCAACCAGTCGATCGCGATCGACCGGTCGATCGCGGGGAGATTCCCAGTCGATCGCGAGATGTGTCTAAAAATAGAACAACAATATTCTGTTTTATCGTTAATCTCCTGTAACATAATCTTCCCGTGCCAGAATAATGCACTTGAACGCATCAAAGCTTTGTGATTGGCCGGCGTGAGCCCATGTGTCGGGGGCATGGCTGGTGGCAGGGGCGGACTGGCCATCTGTAGAATCTGGAGAACCACAGAACGGCCGGTCGTCAAGGGCCGTTGACGGCCGGCACTTTTAAAAAAAAAAAGGTTTAACGTCATCATTTAAATTGCGCTGACGGCCGACAGAGGGCGAAAGCGGCCGCTAATGCAGTTGTGTGGTTCTTATCTGTCAAATAATCACACACGAAGAAGAATAAAGACCGGCCACACGAAGAGAAGGGATTAGACGCCGCGGCAGACAGGGAGAATGAAAAAACATGGATAAAAATCAAAGAAAACGAAAATAAAAAGGTGGGCCGAGAAGGCAAGAGAAAAAAAGGTGAAGTCACTCGCAGGTGAAGCATATTAATGTCGCAAATTGACTGACCTTTTTGGCAGCAGCGCTGCTACAAGCACTGCAGCAGCAGCTTAGAACAAGTGCAAGATGATGAAGAGAATGATGAGGGCGCGAGTTCAGATATACAGCCAGCCTCCTGCGTTCATGATGAGGGGCAGAGTTGAGCTGCTGGAAGAACCAGCTCAACTGGAACATACAAGTGCAGGGCAAGAGCAAGAGGTGGGTGAGAATTATCCCTTGAACTCAGTGGCGCTTTCTCCTGGAGGCCAAGGGAAGTCAGGCTTCCCCTGTTTTTTTGGATTGTAGTTATAATTTTAATAAATAAATAAAAACACTGTTTAGTTTCGGTAATTATTCTGCCAGCCCGTCTCTCCCCCATTCTCATTGAGTATTTTACAAAGAGTGAAACAGCGCCCCTCTAGATGTTATGGTGAAACAGTAGATTGCACTCTCTGTTGCGAGAGGAGGCCAGCCAAAATTGGCTTCCCTTGGTGAAAAAAAATGGAGGGATTGACCAATCAGATGAGGCTTACGTCATGCCTCACAATCCAATCAAATCGCATCAACTTCAGTTCGTATTGTAACTGTCATCACTGCCCTTAAAAAGTAGCAAGCAACTGAAGCAAGTGCAATTATGGAGGGTGGAGATTTGGAGTATTTCATCAAAAATAATTTTACTAAACTTCCGCTACAGTAGTGTTAATTTCGTCAGCTATTTTTTAATTTAGTTTTAGTCTTAGTCCTGTGTTAAATTTCCTTTTTAGTTTTAGTCATATTTAATCACCTTCATCCTGTTTTTATTTAGTCAAGTTTTAGTCGACTAAAAGTCTGAGCATTTTAGTCATATTTTAGTCAAACAAAACTACTTTTTGAATCGGACGTAAAACTTTAAATAATAAACAGCGGATTTCTAACATTTGACATTTCATGTGGCCGGACTGGGTCAGTTTCCAGGGCTGAATTTTAGTCCCAGTCCGCCCCTGGCTGGTGGGCAGTGCACTAGTTCGCTGTCAACAGGGTGACAGTCCGCACACACACAAGACCGCAATTATGGCAGAAGCAAAAAAGCCCAACATATATAATTTCACTCCGAGTGGGAGGATGATTATTTTTGTATCTATTCCAATTCAAAGTCCATCTGTCTCATCTGCAATGCGAGCGTGGCTTTATCGAAGAAGGGTAATTTAGGAGCAGCATTTCAAAACAGTGCACAAACGCTACGAGACGGAATTCCCTCCTAATTCTGCCCTACGCTCCCAAAAGGGGAGGGGCCTGAGAGGACAGCTAAATGCACAGCAGTCCATTTTCACCAGGCCCAACATCAAGAGCAAGGCTGCTACCAGAGCATCTTATCGTGTCAGTCACGTTCTTGCGAAAAACATGAAGTCTTTCAAAGACGGCGAAGTTGTGAAAGAAGCATTCCTGGAGGCTGCCGACGCGCTTTTTGGGGACAGTAAAAATAACAGTAGCATTTCAACAGGTTTTTGATATAATAAAAACTCAAGTTAGATACCGTTATTAATCAGCTGTAAGTTTTAGTTTGTTTGAACTTATTCATTATAATTATTGTACAAAATGGTATAAGAATGCAAACTTAAATTTATTATAGTCTATCAATTCAGATTAAGAAACTAGTGTTGCTTGCATCCTATTTTAAAGGCATTTCTTTTTATACTCTTCTAAAATGCAACAAAAAAAGGGTTTGATTTTATTAATTTTTTAGATAATCTTTTTTGATTGCACGTTGGCAGCAGATTCCTGTGTAGCTTCAGATCTGAGTTGTCTTATTAGTAAGCCTAATTTATACTTTTGTAGCAACACTATTTTTATATAATGGCAAAGAAAGGGTTCAGAGTCTTTCTTTTTTCCCTGTGTCATATGTGGCAGCACTGTTCAATGTTTCTTGAAAACATTACCCACTGTAGTGACGTGTGAATAAACTCCAACTCTGTATCAACAACACTGTTGTGTAACTTCAGTTACATACTTGTATGTGTGTAGATTAGAAAGAGGTAAGATAAAGGATCTGCAGTATTTTATGAAGTATTAATCGTACAAAGGTCAGTTTTATACAAGTAGAAGTGTGTATTTACCTGGTAGTAGGCTGTCAGTAATGGCTACGCCTCTCTATTTGGACTGGTAGATCTCGGCAGACTGGCAACTTTAAAAGTAGCTCTCGGTTCAAAAAAGGTTGGGCACCCCTGATCTAAGCGATCCGATCTCGCGACAGGGGAAGCAAACACAGACATCACAACACGTACCTTTTACGGAGCTTTTACGGGAGATTGTCTCACCGTAGCTGTCAATCTGATCAAAAGACGTGTTCAATGGCATTAAAACGAGAAAAGACGCGGCTGAATCGGTTGATCCATAGGTTAATAATGTATCTGTGGCTTTGAAGCAATTGTTTATAATCCATAATTCCTTTTTTATGTAAAAATCGGAGCACAAAAGTTAGCTGCTAATGGTAGCCACCAGAGTGTATGCAGGTTTTGGCAGGGGAACAAAAACAAAAAACCGCAATGTCAGTTTTTTTCAATATCGTGCAGCCCTAATATACGCCTACTGCCTGAATCTGCTTCATGGTTTTCACTTTCTTCGCTTCATTTGTTCTGTTTTTAATTCAGCAGGTGAACCTGTATGTTCATAAAATAGTGTGTGTGAGCTTAACTGTGTGTGTTAAAGTAAAACGGAGCATTTTCTGTCAGCTCAGGTTTTATTTCTGCTTTTTTAACCTGTAGTATGTGCTCAAGTGTTTCAGTGTTGGTGTACAGTATAGGCTGCTGCCTGAAGCTGCTTCATGAAAGGCAGCTTCTCATATCAATAAGATCATTTCTGATCTGGATATCATGGTTTCTTCTTTCCTAAGGTCACATTGTTTTGTTGTCTGACATAATACACATTAGTAAAACACATCTTATTGATATTTATTTTCTCCTTTATTTACTTACTACGCATTTGATATTGAGGTAAACCGAAGCCAATCAGGTTACGCTTGTATTTTGATACTCTGATTAGTTTTGTGATACAGGTAACTAGTTAGTCTAACTTCATTGTTTTTAAAGTAACCCTCCCAACCTTGCAAACACAGCTTTAAAACTTTTGTTATGATTGATAAACATGACAAAATGTGTCCAACCCATGTCCTCACAATGACTCCAGTAGCTCCCGGCTCAGGACACTGTACAGAGGATGTGTTTGAGGCATGTGTTAAACCCATAAGCACTGCAAACTACACCCAAGCAGCCATTAAAGAGCACTGCTCCAACAGCCGGGGCTTTGGGAAGCCAAGAACTCTGGCAGCAAGACTAACGGTGTGTCCACACAGCAGCTTTGACCAAATCTTGAAAATCCTGGAGATGGGCGTGTCTGACAGCTTGGGGATTTCGCGACCAACAACCAATCACATGAATATCACATGAATATCCCGCCCCCGACATACAAAGCAAAAAAAACCCGGTTCTTCTACACTATTGTCAAATAGGAAGGGCTATGATGAACATTTATTTTTTTAACATTTTGAACATTTATGAGATTAATGTTTATGGTGCTATTTTATGCTACATTCCATGCTGGCTAATGATACTGTCTATGCTTGCTATCAACGAAGTAAACTAGCAACGAAGTAAACTGGATATAAAATCCCCAAACGAGCGAAAACCTACCAGTTTCACCCACTGCCTCTGCCACCTCCCCCCATGCCTGGTTCCTCCGGTTTGTATCCCGGTAAGTAAATAGGGACTGGTCATAAAGAACCGGGTGATTTGCTACCGCAATAACTAAGTTCTCCTCCATTTTTGTGGAATATAGAAATGAACTGCGGGTCTCGTTCTCCCAGCTTGCACGCGGTTTGATTGGCTAGCGCTTGAACTGTCAGATTTGCATAAACGGATCTGATTGGCTGTCGCTTCCAGCTCAGCCTCAAAAGTTGAACAATGTTCAACTTTGGAATCCTGAACATCCTGGAAATCCTGGAAATCTTCGCCTCGCCCCCCCACAATGCAGTTCGGCGACAAGCGAGGGAAAGTGACGTCATCCCCATTCAAAGTCAATGGGCGGAGACACGCTGGAAGCGGTGGACAAATCGCCAAAAGCTGCTGTGTGGACGGGCCGTAAGACCCAGATTCTCCATTAGAAATTAAATGAAATTCCATTAGTTCTTGCATGGAAATGTGCAAGGTGGTATTTGGTCCCCCTGTTGCCTGTTGCCAGGGGTGGAGAAACAAAGAGGGTGAGCTGGCTCTCTGTTGATCATACTCTATGGTCTTGCTATCATTGCTTATTTTCTTTCCTTTATTAAATGTGAAGGAACAAGAACTTCAGCACAGAGTTTTATCTTAGAACGACTCAAAGTGATGAGCTTAACTCAATTCAACTTCATTTATAGGGATTGTTTTCCATTGGTTGAAAAAGTATTCAGGTTCTCGACTTGAGTTTGAAATTGAAGTAAAAATACTCAATTCAAGTAAAAATACTGCATTGAGTATGGTACTTAGTCAAGGTATTTAAGTATGATTGGGAAAATGTACTTGAAAGTATTCAGAGTAAGAGTAAACATTGCAGAAATGCTTTAATATTTTTTTATGTATTTAAAAGCAAAAGCATCACATCTTCACGTTTAACAATAAAACATTTCTTGGCAAAATTGTGGCCAATGATTTTTGTTGTGTCCATTTATATGTTTTGTCATCATTTTGAGCAGTGGATGGTGTATTGGTGCAACCGGGTATTTAAAGGACCCCCCCGGTGCAGGTGTGAGTGATCGGGGCTGTGATGAGCAGACAGGTTTTGACCTTGTTGCATACGCACACGTTTTTTTGTAAATAAATAAATGGTATTTCAAGCAAGAACTTGTTATTCATTGGGGAGAGCATGCGTCCAACTAGAAATCACAGTTTATCAGCCCTTGGTGTTATTGAGTGGCAATAGTCACCAACATGTCTTTGTGTCTTTGTCTTTGTGACGACCCCTGCCTTGTTATCTCTGGTGTGTGTATGTTCCTTTAAGGTTTTCCCTTTGGTCTATCAACTGGGATTGAGGACACCTGGCGGCCGGTACCAGAGGGTTAAAGGGCCTGAGTGAGACCTGCAATCTCTCTCTGGCAGGAGGACGCAACGCGAAGAGCGGCCACGACCAGCTGACCTCTTGTTTCGTCGTTTGTTTCGCCTGTTTGTGTCCTTCAGCAGCAGTGAATAAACTCTCTTTTTCTATTCACGCCCTCGTTTTCTGTCGCACGTTTGTTGTGGCTGAGAGCCAAGCCATGACAGCTGGGGGCTCGTCCATTCCGGTAAGGTAAGCTTGTGTTGGGAGTTAGTTCATTATTTGTGCGGAGTTTTCCCTGGCAGGTTGTAGCGACGGTTCCCTTGGGATCGTTGAGCGGGGTGTGTAGTGTTGCGGAGAAAGTGGTTGAAGCTTTGTCTTGGGAGCATGGCCGTGGTCTCAGTAGTGTTGCTAGCTTGCTAGTCGCTTTGCTGGATTAGTGGTCTCCAGTGCATAAATACCCACCACAAGTAACTGCATGAAGACTAGGGAGGAGATTAGTCAGTGGGATGGTGAGTTAGTGGGGAAACTCCAATCAAGAAATTAGTGTTCCACTTTGGACGCGTAATAAACGTGGTGGTATCTGTCTGGTTTGTTTTTGTTGTTGTGTTTTTGTTTTCTTCTTTCAGGTTAAAGGTCCGGTGTTGTGTTCCGGTGAGGGGTCGGTGTAAATTAAGATGGCTGACGTAGAGGCATTTATTGAAGCTCCGTCTCAGGAGTCTCTTGCCACTTTCTCAAGAGAGCAGCTGCTCTTAATTGCTGAGCATTTCTCTGTGTCTATTGTCGGTGATAGAAGGGTGAAAGACAACATAAAAGACTCTATAGTGTCGACATTAAGTGAGACAGGAGTGTTTGCTGCAAAGGAAGAGGGGCTTTTGTTAAAACCTCTTTTTCAGGCTAGTGCACTTTCTTTTGAGCAGCAGAAGGAAATGTTGTTGTTGCAGCTGGAACATGACAGAGTAAAGTATGCGTTGGAAATTGAAAAGGAAATCACAGTGGAGCGGATACGACAAGAAACTGAGAAAGCCAAGTTAGAGTTGGAGGGACATCGTCTGTCTGTTCTTGGCGCGTTGTCCGGTGAGGGGCAGGGTGAACAGGTGCCCAGGTCTCATCGTTTTGATGTTAATAACCTGCGCTTGCTGCCTCACTTTAATGAAAGTGATCCCGACACGTTTTTTTAATTATTTGAACGTGTAGCTAGGGCTAGAGATTGGCCTGATGCTTCAGTGTGTTCTCACAGGAAGAGCGCAGTCAGCATATTCCTCCTTATGTCTTGAGGATAGCTCTAGCTATAGTAAAATAAAATCGGCGGTGCTTAGAGCATATGAACTGGTGCCAGAGGCCTATCGACAGCGTTTTAGGTCCTTTGAGCAAAAACAAGATCAAACATATGTGGAGATGGCGAGGGATTTGTCTGTTCATTTTAAGCGTTGGTTAACTGCTCTTGACGATTTGTGTGAGCTCATGACTTTGGAACAGTTCAAAAATATTCTTCCAGACAAGATTGCTACTTACATAACAGAATACAGGGTCACTTCTGCGGCTGAAGCTGCTGTGGCAGCTGATGAGTTTGTGTTGCTTCATAAGAGCAGGTTCGGAGGGCGCTCTGGGGCCCTGGCTGTTTTTGAGGGAAGTGGAAAGGTTGGTTCATTTGGGATGGAGCCAAGGAAATTGGGGTTTGGTCAAATCTGAGGGGGATAATAATGATATTTGCCACTACTGTCACGAAAAAGGCCATTGGAAGGCAGACTGTCCTGCGCTTAGAGCAAAATCTGAGGGAGGAAGATATTTTGTTTGGCCTGTTGCGTTGGCTGCTCCTGTGAAAAGCTGCTGTGTTGCCGATGTGCTTACATCCCACTTAGGTGCATCTGAGGTTTTGGCATCTTATGCTCCATTTATACGAGACAGCTTGGTGTCATTGGTAGGTAGTAATGTCAGAGTTCCAATCAAAATCTTGCGAGACACAGGGGCTTTTGACTCCTATATTGTTGACTCTGTTTTGCCTCTGTCTTATGAAAGGGACACTGGTGACACCCTTCTGAGTTGGGGAATGGGATTAAAAGTTCTTCCTATTCCTGTTCATAGGATGTATATTGACTGTGGTCTTATTAAGGGTGAGGTGGCTGTTGGTGTACGTCCAGCTTTGCCAATCAAGGGGATACAGTTCATCCTGGGCAACGGTTTGGCAGGTAGCAGAGTCTGGACTGATGTTCCCCCTGTGCTTTTAGTGACTGGCGGTCCGATTGAGTCAAGGTCTGAGGAGAGCTCTACAGTGTTGGCAGACGTCACGTCCTCTTGTGTGATCACTCGTGCTATGGACAAAAACATGTTTAGAAAACAGAAGACCAAGCATTGTCCCACTAGTCAAAGTGGTCGTGGCGGCGGTGGCGTTGATGGTGGTTGTGGTGGCGGCAGCGTTGATGGTGGTCGTGGTGGCGGCAGCGTTGATGGTGGTCGTGGTGGCGGCAGCGTTGATGGTGGTCGTGGCGGCGGCAGCGTTGATGGTGGTTGTGGTGGCGGCAGCTTTGATGGTGGTCGTGGCGGCGGCAACAGGGGTCGAGGAAGAGGCAAGGAAATGTCCTGCTATCGGTGTGGAGACCAAGAACACATGGCTCGTGACTGTGGGCATGCCAACGACCGGAAGTGCTATTCCTGCCGTGGGCTTGGTCACATCCAGAGACGTTGCAGTAGGGTGAAATGTTACAGGTGTGGCGACATTGGCCACGTGGCGGTGCATTGCAGTAAAGCCAGTGAAACTAACTGCTACAACTGAGGAAGCATGGGCCGTGACGGTAATGTATTGTCTGTCATACTGTTTGATAAATCGTTCTCGCTCTGCCCATCCTTTTAAAGTGTGCTTCTCAGGTTGCTTACCTGTGTTGCTAAAGATGTGGCTGGGTGTGGGAGGAGCGGTTGACAGTGTGAGAGTTGTATGTTGCAATTGTTGGTTTTGTTGGAAGTGGGGTTCCGTATGTCTGGTATTTTTGTTGTTCATTACTGGTGTTTTTTTTGTTTTGTCAGGGTTGGTGTGCCGGTGGTCCTGGGGACACCGACTTTAAGGGGGTGGGTGTGACGACCCCTGCCTTGTTATCTCTGGTGTGTGTATGTTCCTTTAATGTTTTTCCCTTTGGTCTATCAGCTGGGATTGAGGACACCTGGCGGCCGGTACCAGAGGGTTAAAGGGCCTGAGTGAGACCTGCAATCTCTCTCTGGCAGGAGGACGCAATGCGAAGAGCGGCCACGACCAGCTGACCTCTTGTTTCGTCGTTTGTTTCGCCTGTTTGTGTCCTTCAGCAGCAGTGAATAAACTCTCTTTTTCTATTCACGCCCTCGTTTTCTGTCGCGCGTTTGTTGTGGCTGAGAGCCAAGCCATGACAGTTAACCCAATCATAGTGTTGGATTGTTTAACCTATAACAAATAATAAAAAAAACGTTTAGTATTGTGTGTCAAAATCTGAATTTATAAAGTAACTAGTAAATAGAGCTGTAAAATAAATATAGTGAATTAAAAAGTACTACATTTGCTTCCAAAATGTAGTAGAGTAGAAGTATAAATGGCATTCAGGTCCAGTACTTGAGTGAATGTACTTAGTTACTTTCCACCACTGGTTTTGTCCCTAACAAAGGCCCCATCCACACGGAAACGAAAATGAAAACGAACCGGAAATGATCGTATAGGACGTACACACTGAGCCGTTTGGCCCCCCAGAGCGGTTTGTCCGCAGATCTACCCACCTTGGGAGCCGTTATCCGCGTTTCAGTGTCGGCCTCGTGTGGACGAACCGTCTATACGATAGAGAACTGTAGCAGATACTAGGGCTGCACGATATTGGAAAAAACTGACATTGCGATTTTTTTCCCCCCCTGTGATATATATTGCGATATGAAAACATACAGGAATTGAAGAAAAGACAGTTTTTTTTTCCCGCAAACCATCCTTTCTTGAACTTTAATGCTATACAATTGGTCTTTTTTTTAACTATATTTAACCGGATGAAGGATTTTAGTCACGGACGTCTGGATCTTAAGTTATCAGAGCAACAAGCTGAGCTAGCTCGGTTAGCAGCGCCAAACTGCCCTGGAGAAACACATGAAACTACTTTATTCAGTGTTTTTACTTTTAATCACCGCGTCTGTTTGCTTTGGAGATTTGATTGTGATTGGTGGTTTGCTGACAGAGCCTGCATGTCACTCACTCAAGTACCCCTGACATGAGAGCCGCGCAACTTTTCCTTTTGTAGCAAGCAGCAAAATAATTGTAACATGACGTGTTTGAGTTAATTTGCCTACTTAATATCCTAAAAAAATAAATCGCACGTCCTGCGATGTGAATATCGCGCATGCGCATATCGCGATTATCGTCACGACACGATATATCGTGCAGCCCTAGCGGAGACAACCCGTTTCGTCTCCGTGTGGACAGGGTCTTACTGTAGCTGTTAACAGGCAAAACCCACACAATCAGAGCTCTCAACACATTGGGATTCAGTGAGTAATTCACGCCAGCAGAAAGATCCAATAAGAATGCTCCCTGCTGTGAGTCATGAGGTTAGTCTGGACACACACACACACACACACACGAGGTGGAAGACGTACTCAGATCTTGTAAAGGTACCAGAGTGTAGGAATACTCTGTTGCAAGTGAAAGTCCTGCATTCAAAATGGTACTTAGAAAAGTATTATCATCAAGATATACTTAAAGTACCTAAGGTAAACGTAGACATTGTGCAGATTGGTCCATTTCAGAATAATATGATATGTTTTATAATGATTGATGCATTAAAGTGTTATCAAAGCTGGTAAAGGTGCAGCTAGTTTTAATGACTTAGACCAGTGACGAGCCGTGACTTTTATACCTAGGCTCTCTGTTTTGTTTTTTTATGTTTTCAAATATTATTTTTTATAATATCTTAGGCCCTCACAGAGGGCCTAGAGGGCCCTGACGGCTCGCCACTGACTTAGACTAAAGTCTGATTTAAGAGTTGATTATATTTCACAGCATTAATCGAAATATGTAAAGTAACTAAAGGTATTAAATACATGTAGTGGAGTAAAAGTACACCATTTACCTATGAACTGTAGTGGAGTAGAAGTACAAAGTAGCATACAATTCAAATACTCACATAAAGTAACTCAGTACTTGAGTAAATGTTATTTTACACCACTGAAACACACACACACACACAGACACACACAAACACAGACACACGCACACACAAAACACACACGCACACAGCGTGCGTGACAGCGCGTCGGAGTTCGCGTGCGAGGTTGATGAGAGCGCACGTGCAAGTGCCGAATTATACCCACCACGAGCGTTTGCTCCAAGGCAGGGGATACCTTGCTAGCTAACGTGTGATGTTCAAATGAATGAATATCTTCTTAACAGCATTATATAAGTGTGGAAACATGACAGTGTCTCTCATTAGCAAACAGTGTAGCCACAGTAAAGCAAACTCACAGCTGTATAGCATCAAAACACCGAGATAAGTACATGTTAAAGTACAGCAGTGAAAGCAGTTAGAGTTCAACATGCCATACATAAAGACCTGCTGTATGGAGTACTCACACAGAGGCAGCAGCTGCAGAGCTTCACATGGACCGCAGCGGCGGAGTGTGTCTGCAGCAGCGGGGGGAGAGCCTCCTGTACACGGCTAGTCCAGAGAGCGTTCCGCTGAATGGAAGCCTGTCCGCTGTGTCCAAAAGCACGGCACTGTGTACTCAGACACACACTAACACACACACTATCGGTTTCATTGTGTAGCTCCCTCCCTCTGCCCCCCCACTCCCTCACTCTCCAGTGACGTCATCGAGAGATGCAGCCTGAGATGCTGCATTCACTTCCTATAGAAACGGCTGTGGATAGGACCTAAAGCCTTTGAACCCACATTTTTTTTACTAACACTACCGTTGATCTCGATTGCAACAATTGAAAGGTATCTACAATATAAGAAGAAGAAAAGAGAAGAAAACGAAATGCTTGTCAGAAAATGGGGTTCACTATTGCAGAGTAAAAGGGAAAATTAAGTTTAAGAACAATGCCCAGCCATGTGAATATTGTAAATCATATAGTACAGAGTCTTGGAGGTTAATCTCGAGTAAATGGGAGATGTTGCATACTGATGACGCAGTCTATGGATAATGTGGTGCCTGTTAGCAGTGAGTAGACAGATTCAATTAGTGTAATATAGAGTCATCATCAAACAATAACCATCGTCTTAAGTCCGCTTAGCATGATAAGCCATTTTTAGGGTCAGTTAGTAGGGCTGAGGTCAAAATAACATAAACAATTTTTACTGTAAATATAAAGGTAGATATTGACAGAAGAGCAACATTAATTGCAATATGTATACCTCATGGTGATTAAAGGGCCGTTTTCTTATTATGCGCATTGGCCTACATTGGGAAAGACATGTGTGTAAATCAGCGGATTATTTTGGAGCTGAGTACTTTTTGTACCTATGCTGGGCTTCATGCACCATTATGCAACTTTCATTGGAATGAACAGGGCTCATGACAGGGTTCTGACGTTGTATTCCCTTCACACATCCATGGATCAGAATATTAGCAGCCATGACAGGGATGCTGCATTTGGGACGGTTTGTGTCATCATGGCAAAATGTGCTTCTGGACACACCTACTTTCTCTGTCAATTCAACAATAACTGGCTGAAAGACACATTTGCGTAAAACAATGTTGTATTTGTTATTTTGTTGTGTGATTCTGTCCTTCTGAGTTTTTCTACTTTTTCCAGAAATGCTGATGAGTCTCCAGCTGTTACGCGCTGAAGGGACAGAGTGAAGGCCTCGACTGATGGACCTGTGAGTCTCCAGACACTACAGCATCACAGCCTGTCTCCTGTCACCTGCTTTATCATGCGTGGGAGGATGGGATGTGTAATCCTGCCTTACAGACTGCACACCAACAGGATTTAGGATTTTATTAGGCTGTCGATGCAGAACATCAGCTTTGTTTATTATGAGCGATCAGATGCTGCCAGTCAAATGAAGCAGAAACCTCAGAGTCTGTTCAGAAAACCCAAAGCTGTCAATTTCCTTCATGTTATTGTAAAAAAAAAGGTGATTCATGTATTTTAACCTCTTGATGGAGGCTGTTGCATCAACCAATGTGTTGCCTGCATTCTGTTTTTTCTTTTTATGTTTTATGATGTTCGGCAAGAAATAAAGTAAAGCACTACCACCATCTGCTGCTCTTTACTTCTTCGGCACCAGTTTGTAATGAAGTTTCATTTCAAAACTCAACTGGTATAGAGCAGGGCAGCTATTGACAATTCGACCCCAACCCTGTAGTGCAGCTAAGGAGAGAAGCAGTTGTGATGCGGTGGAATTGTGAAATGACCCAGAAATACCCAAGTAGCAGCCATGATAAGAGCTGTTCGGATTCTCAGATGATAGGAAAGGAGCTTTGAAACTTCCTTTATAACCTCCTTTAGCTTAGGAAACACTGGACCTTGCTTTACGAAAGGAAAGAGGGTTTTCTCCGGAAGTGTTTCCTTGTACGATGTGAGGGTCTAAGGACAGAGGGTCTAAGGACAGAGGGTGTCGTATTGTCATACTGATATTCTGTACAAACTGTGAAGTCCACTGAGACAAATGTAACATTTGTGATATTGGGCTATATAAATAAACATTGATTGATTGATTGAAAGGAGAAAATGATGTCCCACAATGCCTTGCAGTGGTAACATTTACCGTGACACATCATTTGGCAATTAACAGAAACAACCGATCATGACCGAGAAATGCATATCATGAAAGTTACGGGGCTTATCAAGCATTTTACAACTTTTGTCGTAACCTGCCAAAGTGCTTTGTTTTGAAAGTTCAACACTATAATAATAATCAGAATGAGAAATATGAACATTACTTTATATAGAAAAGGGTAAGAAACAAATTAAGTTTAAACAACATTTTTATAGTAAGTTTAGTTGGAAGTGTTTGTAAATCTTGAAGAATTAGTTGACATTCACGTGCTGAAGGAAGTTGAAAAGCCTATTTCACATCTGCCCGGCTGGGGGGGGTGTGACCCCTCCTCTGTCTCCCTGAGCTTTCTAACATGTTTCCCCTGTATATTGTGGAGAGCGATTGGCGTTTTTCCCTTTCCTGTACACCCTGTTTAGAAGCACTGATGGCAGACATCACAGAACACATATCTGAAATGATCTGCACTCTTTTCCCACTTGAAATAGACTCACAAATGCACACTGACATCAACACCTTTCAGCTCTCTCCACAGCACAGAGCTGCAGCTTCTCCTCTCAGCATGTTTCTCCATCACACCGCTCCCATTTTACATTTTCATGCTGCAATTATAAACGGATTATAAATGGATCCGCTTCATTATTGTGCATATAGGAGATGCTTTTCCACCTTGCTGAAGATGGAATTGGCTGAGCTGAGCTTAACAAAGGACAAAGCTGTTCTCCATCTTCAGAGCTGTCATCCTTCCCCATCAGTTTCTGTGTGACTGGCTGCTCCCTACTCCATCGTGTGTCACCTTCATCCTCTACAGCCCTAAAATGACAGAGCGTGGCCAATTTTTCACATCCAGACTTGCTCCCATTCTATCCATTTTGGACTTGTTCATTATCACAATCAATTATCACATTTTCCAGCCCTTTCGCTCACAGCTCCGCTCTCCTCTCTCTGGGTGTATTTATAACACTGATGAATAATTAAAGCTCAAAACAAGATAGTTTGCAATCTTTGATTACAAACTCAATTACATTTATTATGCTTTATTTGCATGTAATAATGGTATTAAGAAAAGAAAATAATGCACTTATATACTTACATTATTAGAAGCCAGACTATCTATTTCCTCCAACTTGCAGTATACTGTATATGCTAAACTGAAGCTATGTTTTAGTTTGGATTAGTCGGTATTTCACCTTTATAACACATGACAGAAAAACACTTCAGAAGATTTCTGCCCGTAACATCTTCCAACCATCCAGCCACACCAAACACCACCGACAAGAAAACTAAATGGATAAAATAACACTCGAGCAACGATAACGATAACAACAACGATAAATCTGAGACTGTTGAGCTCAGATTTTCAGACTTCTTCGGAGCTGTGCTCATGTTGCTCATATTCTTTTGAACCCAGAATGAATTGAAGAACAACTTCTCCAACTTTATACTCTTCTCATTGTCACAATGGTTCACCGGCATTGGCCTACTGTTTCAAGTGGTTAGCTCCACCTGCCTTTCGCCTACCGTTTGCTAACGGCAGCGCCCGCGGGAAAGTAGCAATTTACTGTCTGACAGTCACATAAATAACATCTCCTGATGCATATTTCTTGTATAAGTGAATATTTAACTTTTTTAATTTTGTTTAAATTGAGAAAGTTTGGCAACATAGTGCCGTGATATAACATTTCTCTCATATTATATAGAGGATGTTAGCAAGGCCATCATCTTGACTCATGCTATCATTGTAGAATTTGCCACTTTCTATACCGGCATAATTTACCGCAATGTTTCTGTACAATATTCTTACTTGTGATAGTCTGACATGACAACTTGTATAGTCTGTGTTTTAACAACCCAGTCTCATGGCATTTCGTGTTCACCAACACGATTTTTAATCTATTGATTCGTGTTCACCAACACGATTTTTAATCTATTGATTCATGTTCACCAACACGATTTTCCCCTTTTTTCCGTGTTGCACAGCACGATTTTAAAAGCAATGTATTTCTACTGCCTGCAGCACGTCTTTTTCTCCGGTCGGGCTTTTATTTATTGGTTTAATTCCATAATCTCGGGCTTTTTTGGCGTCCGTCAGGAACTGAATTTCAGAATAAAAATAACCGGAAACAGACGTAGGAGTTTAGGATGGCCCGAAGACACTACACTACAATCCCCAGCTATCGTTTAGGACTACAGTCCCCGTGATTAATCTTCAAGCTCTGGGATTGGATGTTGGAGTGGCAGTGCATCAAGGTTACGCCAGCGTCAAACAGCTGTTTGAAATGGAACGAAACCACGCCAGACTATCCAAAACTATCCCCCCCCCCCCCCCCCCCCCCCCCCCCCCCCCCAAGTACCACACATGCTGGCTATTGTGTTTCGCAAAATGTTCTATGGGACGTCTCTACTGAACGTTTTCGTTTTTCCCACAATTAGAAGTTGCCAGTATTAAACACATTGGTGTTATCAAATGTAAAACATATAATTAATAAATGGGTGAAAATCGCTTGTGTCCATAATGCGCAGCATTAATACCCACATGACAGCTCATTGTTACTTTGTAATTCTACTCCACTACAATTCAGAGGTTAACCTGGTATTTTTACTCCACTACACTTATTTGAGTTACTTTGCAGATTCTGATTAATTATGTGAAATATAAACAACCCTTAAATCAGACTTTAGTTACACCTGAGTAAAATTCAGGTAAGGTGATTGTCAAGTGCCAACAATCAGGAGAGATATTTGATAGTTGGTGCTTGAGAAGACTAAACATGTATCTGCAATTGACATGAATGGAAACGAGTAATAAAGTATATTCATTACTCGTTATTCTCTACTTAGTTAATTAAGGACTGTATATTATGGCTATTTTGCACATCCCTTTCAAGATTTCAAGATTTTCAAAGGTTTATTGACATATCATAGACACAACTTCGGTGTAGTTATGCAATGAATGAAAAACTTGGGTTGCAGGTTCCTCAACAGCGCATTACAAGACATCTATCAATATGTGTGTATACCTCCACCATTAAACTGTCAAATTCTGCACATTTCTTATACTATCTACATACATAAGAGTATAATTAATGTGTATAATATCAGTTAAAATAAGTGCTTCAACATAGTTAGACGTTAAGTACTATGTCAAGCTTAATATTCATCGGTAGATAGATACCCCCAACGTTTTTTTCTTATTTAAAAGAAGACTTAATCTAAAGTAGTATTTAATGTTTAAATAAAGGTTAATTCGTTTTTCTGTTTTGCACCTCCTATTAATATCTTTGTACATCCTGCACTAAACTGTTATTGTAGAGATCACTTACAGTATCTTCTTGATTTTTTATATTCTATATTTCTATCACAGACCTTCTACTTTCCCCCGATGAAAGTATGTACTCTTAATATTTTTTTAATCAAAAACAACACATAAAAACAATAATTCAATAACGTGCTTTAACCACTAGGAGGTGCACACAAGGTACACACAGCCATAATAACTTTGTATTATTAGTGTAGGACACTTATGTTTTCGTACAACATCTGAAGATGTGTAGTTTTATTCATGCTTTCACATCATTTTACAGCATATTGCTATACTATTTCAGACTCAGTATTTACATTCTTATATTCAAAGAAAATCAGTAATATCTTTAAAAAGTCCTTTTATATCAGCTGTGCACCGTTATGGTGTAAATATAACCTATCTCTGAATTAGATCAAATGTAAAAGTCAGCCGAATTAGTGTTGATACTGCAAGGAGACGTATTCTGTGAATAGAAATTGAAGATGTTGTTTAATTGTTGATATATTTATGATCCACGTCAAGTATTCAGTTTCGGCGGCATTTCTTCAGTTTTTCCAAAGGTCTTCTCATCAGGGCTCTATAAATAAAGAACTACGGCAGATTTGTAATATGTAATGCAGCTGAACCGTGTATTACAATGCCGTTATGTGATGACTTTCAAAGAGAAAAGCAAGAACACTCGGAATTAAGTATTATTTTATTCTTTAAAATGTTTTCCGGATTTCATATCATATAAACACCAAATCCCAGCATGCATTGCGGCTAAAACATCCAATCAGCGAGCTTAAACCATAGCTGAGGATCTTGGGTAATCGCTCGAAATGCCTACGTCTGTTTCCGGTTATTTTTATTTTGAAATTCAGTTCCTGACGGAGGCCAAAAAAGCCCGAGATTATGGAATTAAACCAATAAATAAAAGCAAGGATAATTGTGTGTTATTGGTGAGTAAATAACAGTGTGTTATTTTGAAAAGAATAACAAATTAGAAGGAAAAAAAGATTTTTTTAAAATACAGATTTCAGTATCCTGAGGCTCTGAGCCCCATTTATTTTCCTCACAGACGGCAACAAAAGTCCGAAATTATACGATTTAAAATAAAAGCAATAATTGTGGCTTGATATTGAGTAAGAACATGTTTTTATGAACCACACAGCTTCCGGTCTTCCTCGACCCGACCGGAGAAAAAGACGTGCTGCAGGCACGAAACACAATAGGCTTGTTTGAGACAAGCGAGACCTGCGCAGACCTGCGCAATTTCGATCAACGTCTTGCTAGTGCGTTGCATGATGGTTAGTCATTTTGTCCGACTTGCTCTGGAGGCTCGCCTACATGAGACGTTGAAATCTCGCGGGACAAAGACGCCCGCAGCCTTGAGAGCGCGGCGAGGCGGCGCAGTTTCTCTCCACGGGCTGCGGAAGCGAAATGCTTGATGGGAAACGACTCGCTGGTATCTCGAGCTGAGCGCTCATTGGTGGTTTTTCCCCCGTGCTGCTGATGAAACTCTCCAATTGGCTCGGCAAAAGTGTTCTGTTGTTTTGTGTCAGTTTTACGTCGCCACATCCATTCCCATTTTTCATCATTGTTCCACAATGTTTATCATCATGAAATTAATATCTATATATTTTATACTATACTTGCACTGCTTACCGTTTTCATACGTTATATATCTTAGCATATTCATACACACTGTTCATACTGCTCACAGGCTGATATCTAGTGTATTCATACCCCTCACTGTTTATTCATCATTCAATTCATTCTATATTTTATTCTGTAGATTGTGTACATTACTTTTCACTTTACTGCTTGTTGCACCTGGTTAGAAGCTAAACTGCATTTCGTTGTCTCAGTACCTGTAATATGTGCAATAACAATAAAGTTGAATCTAATCTGGAGCAGGAACAAATGTATTTACTTAGTACATATCTGACATTAACGATTAAACACATGTGTGCATTCTTTATAAATGCAAACCGAGTCAAGCCGACTCCGGAGGTGGCGGTATGCACCTTAAAGTTGTTTGCAATCCGCCAAAAAACCGAGAGAAGAAGAAGACGAAGCCGAATCCGAGCTGTCCGACTTCAGGCGAGCTTTTTGAGACCTCCCCCAGCTGCGATCGGCTATTCTCGTCTACTTTCGAGGCGAGCCGCAACGAGTCTCAAACAAGCCTATTACCAGTAGAAATACATTGCTTTTAAAATCGTGCTGTGTGACACGAAAAAAAGGGGAAATCGTGTTGGTGAACACGAAATGCCATGAGACTGGCTTGGTTTTAAATAAGCCTGTCGCCGGTATTAAAAAAACAAGAGAAATACGGCCAATGCAGCATAAGCAGTGTGCTGCTCTTCATAACTTGCAATGGTAGTGAAAAGGTGGGCTGTGTCCGGATAATGTTGCGTGATGTTTATATGTGTGTTGTCGCTTCCCTCTCACTTTGTAATCTCAGCGCTTCTGTAACAACTTTCTTCTGCTGTACTCTCACTATTAGCTGTTATTTCTCAGGTTAATCTCATTTTAGACTCTGGTGTAAACCCCTTATGTATGTGGTTCCTGCCCAGCTGATTGTTTGCTCCAAATAGGAGGCAGTTTTCGGAGCCAAGAACTGGCGCCGCTGCAGCGGGGGGGAAAAGACAGGTTAGCAATTGGGAACAGGCTTAAAACCAGCACTGGAACTACTTTGGTGAAAAAATGTGTAAGAGAGAACTGGCTCCACCATAACATCAAGATACAGCTACTGCACTCTATTGGTGGACCGACAGAATGCAAGGGGGGGGGGTGTTCATATTGATTATGCTTGGAGCTTAAAATTTAGGCTAAAGCCCCTTTCACACAAATGTTGTTTGGCTCAGTGTAAAACAGAAAAAGGCCCTGGTCCATTTTCACAGGAACATTCCTGGCAGCTATACAGCCAGCCCCTGCTGCCACTGTGGACATCAGATCACCCCCCCCCCCCACCCCCGCTACACCTGCCAACTCTAAGCTCAAACCGTCAGGAAAATTAAGTTTGTGGACAAAAGTGTGGACAGATGAAGCTTCAGCAGCTCTACAGGAATGTTATGTGTGCAAAGACAGGCATTTATAAACCATCTACATCTAGAAGATTGATATTATCAGTGACATTATCATTGCTGATAATCGGTCCGTAATCCCTTACAAGAAAAACAATCACAACTTCTCCCTCACCATTGAGAACTCACCCTCTGTTTCTCTCCCCACCCATCTGTAACCTTGAAGTCATTTTCAAAAGCAACATCTCCTTTGAAAAAAAAACTTCTTCCGTATTAAAAACATAGCATGACTTCACCCACCACTCTCAATCAATCAATCAATGTTTATTTATATAGCACAATATCACAAATGTTACATTTGTCTCAGTGGACTTCACAGTTTGTACAAAATATCAGTATGACAATACGACACCCTCTGTCCTTAGACCCTCTGTCCTTAGACCCTCTGTCCTTAGACCCTCTGTCCTTAGACCCTCACATCGTACAAGGAAAAACTTCCGGATAAAACCCACAGTTTAAGGGGAACATGGGAGAAACCTCAGGGAGAGCAACAGAGGAGCGATCCCTCTCCCAGGACGGACAGACGTGCAATAATGCCGTGTGTAAATCGAAGAGATAATACATTTACAGCATAGGTAGTCCATATGTTTGGAAATGCATGTGTGTATAATAGGAAGATGAATCCATGAGGATATCCATCCAGGACCTATGATCCAGGACCACAGCCACGACTCAAGATCCAGGACACAGGACCGCAGGACAGGGGCGGATCTAGACAAATATTCATGGGGTGGCAAGAGGGTGGCAGGAGATTTTGAGGGGTGGCATCCCCTGACAGAAGTATATGCTGATTTAAATCGCAATCATATCAATCAATTAGGGGTGTAACGGTACACGTACCCGTACTGAAATTATTCGGTACGGGCCCTTCGGTTCGGTACACGTGTGTGTTAATAAATAATAATAATAGATTTAATTTGTTAGCGTTTTTATAGGTGCTCAAAGACGCTTTACAGATATAGTGAAGAACTGTTATGATTCACATATTCATTTATTATTGAATAAACTATATTTTTTGGAGGAGTTAATGATGAATGTTCATCAAGATGCTTGATCACCCTCCTTCAAATTTGAAAAACAAGTAATTATATCATTATTGATATACAGTTACAACCTTGACTTTACATCAGAAAGAACAAACATTAAAGAAGTGACTAACTGCATCAGTTAGGGTTAGAAAACGTGTATTCAGCTAAAACATCGCTGCAGTTATTATCCAGTGGAAGGTCCTTACCTACTGGCCTAGTTAAATCAAAGTGGTTACTTTCTGTTGGCTGGGCAGTGTAGTTTTACACACCGTCTTATTTTACTTTCTCAGGACTTAAAATTGTTTTTGGGGGGCAGACCCCCTCAAAGAAAAAAATATATACACGCATACAAAGTCATCATCTTAACAGTTTGTTATTCTCATCGACTCATCCGTGAGCAGAGCATCAAGTTGGCACGTCTATTACAGCTGAATGCGGCGATTACTATTTTGTTCAGCAAAACGCCTCACAAACTTATTAAGATCAACAGCTGTAGTGCGTTTTGATTCAATGCTGAGTACAGCCAAACTGACAGTCTCTTCTCTGTCATTGTAGACCGCAAATACCTCATTCCTTCAGTGCTTGGGTCCGAAAGGCTTCTCGTTTTGCGCCGTCCCCCCGTTCAAGTGAATTCGCCACCAATCATATTTCCACTCTCGCGCCAGGACCGGGGGAGGGGTTACATGACGTGCATATTGTGCTGCATTCACTTGCACTCGGACATTAGAGACTTTCTCTCATAAATGTCCGATGAGCCACAACTTTTCTTTCAAAACAAAGATGCCAACTGGGGTGGCAGCTGGGGTGGCAAGGCTATTGTTTAGGGTGGCAGTTGCCACCCCATGCCACCCCGGTAGATCCGCCCCTGCCGCAGGATCATCCATGACTCCGGATCCCGGCGTATATAGACACCAAAAAGAAAGAAATTTGGGGAAGCTGGGTTAATCGGAACATGAGAGTACACAGGTATAGACAGAGAGAAGGAAGAAGTAAGATGTCCCCCGACAAACTAAGCCTATATCAGCAAAACTAGGGGCTGAATCTAATCAGCCCTAACTATAAGCTTTATCAAAAAGGAAGGTCTTAAGCGCACTCTTAAAAACGGATAGGGTGTCTGCCGCCCGAAACACAAATTGGAAGCTGATTCCACAAATGTGGAGCTTGATAAGAAAAGGCTCTGGCTCCCATTGTACTTTTAGAGACTCAAGGAACAACCAACAACCCTGCATTCTTGGAACGCAATGCCCTAATAGGACAGTAGGGTATAATGAGTTCTTTAAGGTAAGATGGCGCCTGCCCATTAAGGGCTTTGTAGGCGAGAAGAAGAATTTTAAATTATATCCTGTGTTCTATAGGGAGCCAGTGTAAGGCAGCCAGAACAGGAGTAATGTGCTCCCTTTTCCTAACTCTGGTTAGTACACGAGCTGCAGCATTTTGAATCAGCTGAAGCGACTTGACTGACTTCTTGGTACACCCTGATAATAAGGAGTTACAATAATCCAGCCTTGAAGTAACAAATGCATGGACTAGTTTCTCTGCATCGTTTTGAGGCAAGATATGCCTGATTTTTGCAATGTTACGTAGATGGAAGTAGGCGGTCCTTGAAATTGATTTTATGTGGGCGTTAAAGGATAAATCCTGATCAAATATAACACCAAGATTCCTTACAGTCTCACTGGAGGCCAAATTAATGCCATCCATAGTTAGTATATCTTTAGATAATTTGTTTCGTAGATTCTTTGGGCCGAGCACAATAACTTCAGTTTTGGTCGTGTTTAAGGCGAGACACGGCAGGCAAAAACATCGTTTTTCAAGTACTGGTCAATTTTGAGATTTTGTGCTATTTTGATTCTATAACATGTTTTCTTTCAGGCTTTTGGAAGGAAAACGTACAAAATACACATTTCTCCTAAATTCACCAAAAGTTAGCATTCTAACGTAACATAAAGTACCACGACCGCTGTGTGCACCATGTCAACAGAGGTATCGCTGGAAAGCTCCGTCTCTCCTGCACAATCTCATCAGATCCAAATATGGTCATTTCCTTTGTATCAGCAACCAATCGTGAAAGCACAAAGGGGTCTCATTGGCTGGTGTCAATTTCTGACAACGTGATTTGTTCAGATGCGTCACGTGGTGTGCTAAAACACTTCCTGGTTAGCTTTCCGCTAGAAATTGAAATCTCAAAATGGCAAAAGAACGGCGAAAAAAACGTTCACAGAGAAGACGACAACAATTGTCACTTGCACGAAGCAAGGTTATACAAAAAACAAATGACCCCGAACATGAAATACCTTCACGGAGTGCGTCGATGCGCAAGCTGTCATCCAAAGAACAGGAGGGTTTAGCTAGCGCCTCACTGCAATCTTTAAAGGTCGTTTTCTCAAAATGAGTTTTTTCTCCTACTCTGAGTTCGAAATTTCAACTTCAGTAGCACGTAGAGACACCAAACCTTCCAGTTATATTCCTATCAATATTATGAAGGCTTTTACAGAAGGGTTTGTTCATATATCATTCATAGCCTGAATTATACAACATTGTATACCTAAAAACATGGTGAAAATTGATATTTTAGGGCTGTTGACAGTATTTTCTGATTTATGGAGTGATAAAAAGAGATATCCAAAATCCCTTCTGTAAAAGCCTTAGATACTAATATGACTACAAAATGAAACAAGAATTTTGAACCTGGCTTTATCCAAAGTTCAGATTTCGATTCCTGAAATGTGTTAAAATATGTGCATATTTAATGAGATAATGGGTAATTTGCATATTTAAACATGCTATTTCAGAAACTTGTAATACAAAAAACAATTGCCTTATTGTAAGTAATTAACTGGAGAAATTTCTAGCAGATACCTTTAAGTTAAAACCATTACCCTATTCACCTGGGGTGTCTCGGAGACAAAACGTTTTTAAGTCCTTGAGGCAGTCTTGAATTTTATTTAGATGATTAATTTCATCAGACTTGATTGATAAATATAGTTGAGTATCATCTCCTTCTCAGCTGCTGAAACACTCATCCATGCCTTCATCTCATCTCGAATCGACTATAGCAACAGCATTTTATATGGTACACCATCCAAACACCTCAATCAAATCCATTACATTCACAAGTCTGCTGCTCTTCTCCTCACCCACACCCCCTCCTGTGACCACATCACCCCTGTCCTCCAGAACCTCTTTTTACAGCCCGGCTCATAGAATGCACAAATATGGGAGACAAGACAAGTTTAAGTGTACCAAAAGACATATTTATGTACAATAAAACAAAGCCTACAACTTAACAATCCTAAACAATGCTACCTCACCGACCTGCTCCATCACCACACTCCTTCCTGCAAGCTCAATTCTCAACCTCGGATCATGCACTGGACCTGGGGGGACACTGGGGGTTCTTCGACTTTTACTTAAGGTCAAGATCTGAGGACTTTTTCCACCTCTGATTGTGGCCATGTATTTTTTTTATTTACATGCACTCTGAACATACCATTAATTCAGAGGTTTTTTCCCAATACTAAATATTAGGGCTGTCAGTCGATTAAAATATTTAATCGCGATTAATCGCATGATTGCCCATAGTTAATCGCGATTAATGGCAAATTAATCTCACATTTTTTATCTGTTCTAAATGTACCTTAGAGGAATATTTTTCAAGTTTTTAATACTCTTATCAACATATGAGTGGACAAATATGCTTTATGCTAATGTTTATTATCATTGGAACAATGACAAATATTCTCATGAATATTAAACACAACAACCTCTGAACATTACAAATATTCACCTCAATTCAACCTGGAACCTCTCTCATACAATAATACAATACAAATGGTGTGTGTGTGTGTGTGTGTGTGTGTGTGTGTGTGTGTGTGTGTGTGTGTGTGTGTGTGTGTGTGTGTGTGTGTGTGAGGGATCGTTGGAGCTATGTGCAACTCAAGGTATGCTCGAACGGGAGCTGCCTGGACGCTGCAATCATGTTGCGCGCACTATCCGTGCTGAGTGTATATTAAAATACTGTTTAAAAGAAGAATTTCAAACCTGCAGTGATGTTACCTTTGTTCTTACTGTAGTTAATAGCTCAACAATAAGGCAGATCATCTGAAGTCTGGTGCCGTTTGGACGATTTTCCTTTGAGTTGGGACCATATCGTGTTTTATGGCGAGGGATGCGTTTCTGTGGAAACGGCATATGATGAAACCTCACATTTGGCATCTACATGCTCCCCCTCGGTGAAATCATCCGCCGACATGGTCTCAACTTCCACTATGCCGACGACACCCAACTCTACATCAGTACCAATCCATCATCCCAGCTACCCCCACTGTCACTTGTCAACTGCCTCCGCGACATCCAAGCCTGGATGTCAAAAAATCTACTTAAACTCAACAATAACAAAAACACTGCTCCGGAAGGTTGGAGATCTGCTCCTCACCATCGATGGCGGCTCCATCCACCCTTCCCCTGAGGTTCGCAGCCTGGGCGTCACTCTGGACTCTAGCCTCACCTTCAACTCCCACATCAGGTCTACTGTCAAAACTGCTTTCTTTCACCTACGAAACATCTCCAGACTCCGGACCTCTCTCCCCGACCCCGTTGCAGAAACATTCATTCATACCTTCATCTCCTCTAGTCTGGACTACTGCAATGGAGTTCTGTTCGGGGTCACCAGCAAAGCCCTGGACAGGCTCCAGTACGTCCAGAACTCTGCAGCCAGGCTCCTCACCCACACTAAGCCCTGGCAACACATCACCCCTACCCTCATCCACCTTCACTGGCTCCCGGTTAAGTCACGCATCCAGTACAAACTCCTCCTGCTAACTTAAAAATCTCTCCACTCCCTAGCCCCTCCATACATCTCTGACCTCCTTCAGCCCTACACCCCCTCTCGTCACCTGCGGTCCTCTGACAAAAGGCTGCTCTCCATCCAGCGCTCCAAGCTGAAAAGATTTGGTAACAGAGCCTTCAGTGTCGCAGCCCCCACCCTCTGGAATTCTCTCCCCTCTGCAATCAGGAATGCAGACACTCTGGACACCTTCAAAAAACACCTCAAACACCATCTGTTCACTCAGGCCTTTGGCCTCAACTAATATACAGTACTCAGCAACCTGTTCCTGTTTTGTTTTCTCCAGCCTATGTATCTGTATGATTATTATTACTTTTTGTTTCGTTACTTCCCATTGTAAAGCGTCCTTGGGTTTCGTGAAAGGCGCTATATAAATTGAAATTATTATTATTATTATTATTAGAGCTGTTGAGGCATGGACCGGTGATATACAACTCAAGTTGGGTGGACCATCGGACCGTGTCCATTGGAGTTACAGCGGCATCGTGTTTTATGGCGAGGGATGTGTTGCCATGGTAACGCCACATTATGTAACCTCAAATTTGACGGAGAGCTGTTCAGGGCAGCAGTGTTAATGATAGTCTGATGTTTGGCGGCGTTCTGAGCATGTCAGTTGGAGTTATGACATCATCGCGTTCCATGGCGATGGATCGCCTAGCATCGAGCGAACGTGAAAATAGCTTCTTAGCTTACTTTAGCTATCTACTTCACAAGCAAGCTGTGTTCACTCTCTAGTTAGAAAGCTTTGTTTGCTATTTATCTTAATAAGCTAGAGCAGATTTGAGCTATCTAGTTAGCTATAGCCAAATTGGTGGTCTCAGTTTAAATTAAAATTGCTATGTTGGTTAAAGTAAGGCTCCAGTCATTAGATAGTTAATAAAAACTTCAGTATTTAGTGAAACATTATGTTTAAACCATACCCTGAAGAAACCAGCGATATTCCCCGGTAAATAATGATTTTATAGCTCTTTTTTATCAAAACCTGTATATTCCGTCAGGCAGCTGCCATTTTGGCCATTTTCAGTAGTCACATGATCCGAAAAACTAGGTCGTGACGTCATCTATGCGTTCACTTTGTAAACACACGAACAGCTCATTAGACGAAAACATGGCGGAGTATTTGAGTTCGGACTCGTCAGCCGAGGAAGAAGTTTAGAAAAATAAAGTCCAGGCGGACTTACTTTGAATTATCACTATAGTTATTCATTCCATCCAAATACAACTGTAAAAAATATTAAAAAACATACTCCGTTATCCACTTAGGCCCCACGGACCCGGTTCCGGGGCCCAACTCGCGTCATTTGCAGGAAACAACGTCTAAGGAACCTTAATATTTAAAAAACTATGAATATTTTAAATCCATATAACGGGGAAAAAAAACTTGATCTTTTTCATTTTTTTCTTCAAAAAAAACACACAATTCTAACAGTGAGCCTCTGAATTAGCCCAGAGCGAAAAATGCTAACCTATTACTGCACCGAAAATCACTCCTAGCTCCCTTATTACTTATCCTAGCTGCACATCCAACACATCGTTTATGATCCTAAAGACACAGAATCTAACGGTGCCCACCTCAACACTGAAAGATACAAACTTGCGACGTTATCAACAAAAACGTACATCAAAACAAGTGGCGCTAGGTACTAACATGCGCTAGGCTAACATGGCTTACCTTCGTCTTTGCCTGGTCTAAACTGGTCTTCAATGGCATTACAACGATAAAAACGATGATGTAGTTAATCCATAGGTTAATATCCAATGTGACTGTGTCCCCTTTGAAATGTTCTGATAATCTATAAGCAATAAAACTGCAATTCCGTTATCTGCTCTCCGCTCTGTGCTCCGTGCGCTCTGGGTCCTGCAATTTCTGCTTCCTTACGACCCAGAATAAGTAAAGTCTGCTGCGTAATGTGCTTACGCTGGCTGGCATTAGTGCACTGCATCCCCATTAAGTAATGGTTGATTAATAAATCCCATTTTATGTTTCATCATACTCTCAGAGTAGTCGTCCGGAAACTTGAAATGTTCGCTGCATACATGCGCCTGTGGATCTTTCGGTTCGGGCCGAGCACATTTCACTAGCCACTGCCTCCGAACGTACTTGCTACGCTTACCCGTTGGCAATAGAGGGAACCGAGCATTCCGTGGATTGTTCCTATATTTCAATAGAATTGTGAGAGTAACTAGAGTAAACAACATGAACAAAGCACATACGTCAATTTGTCCTCGACACCAAACCCATAGTTCGCGTCACTTCCGGTAAAATAAGTCATGTGACTCGTCAAAATGGCGCCGCCCACAGGGTTGATGTTATTTCGGTAATTAATCAGCTTATAATCACTGATAACCTCATCGGATTAAAAAAAAAAAAAAAAAGACTGGCAGAGACTGGTCTGTTTTATCGGATGATAATTATTTAAAAATGCGTGTCATGAGCATTGCCTCCCTTTAAACATGTAGTGCGTACCTGTGTCTACCGTTATGGCAGTGACACTTATTTTAAAAACGTTGCTGGCTTTTGGTATTTTTCAAACTCATGATATTTCTTCATAACAATTCATTCAAAAGCTTAGAAGCAGTTTGTTGTCAAGTAAAGGTTGATAAAGCTGGCGACAACATGTAAAGCAAACGCTCTAACTGGAAGTACCAACACATAATAATGTTGAAGTGCGTAGAGCAGATGAAACATGAGGTTAATAGAGCTGGAGTCAGGGTGGGATTAGCATTAGTTTAGCATTGAGACTGCTGACGGCTTGGCTCATTCCAAAGTTCAGATATACTTATCAACACACATGTATGTATGTATGTATGTACAGTGGTGTAGTGGGGATTTTTTTACTGGGGGGACGCTATTTTAATTAGGTCATCCCAAACAATGCCACACAAGTGCGCACGCGCGCAGTGCACTCACAAAACGGGCAGACAGGTCCACAGAAACTACCGGTATGGTTAGTCCTACTTTAGTTACTGTACTACAAAAAGCAGACAGCGCTGCGTTCAACACACACAGACTCAAAACCATGGACACACTGGCACATAAGTTACATAAACAATTTATAGGCCTAAATTGCATAAGCTATAGTATTGCAACTAAGCAGACAGCGCTGCTTCTCTCTATCTCCACTTTTAAAATCTATTTAAAACTCATAACAAACAAACAAAATTCCAAAAGTTGTTCGAATAAACGAAACGAAAAATATAGCCTACTAATGCAACATTGAATTGAATCCAGAAAATTGAATCTGGACTTGAAATTATTCTGATTAGGCCTAGTCTACATTTCATTTCATTTTTATTTGTCCCGCTCATGGTACGCAAAACCAAATGTACAATAATTGCCACAAAATATGACTCTACCATTGAGCGAAAAGGAGCAGGGAGAAGAATAAAATCTTATGTGACCTGCCCCTTTCTAAAAAAAACAAATAAATACAAATAGATGGTCTGCCCTTCATAATAATAATTTTTTTTTCACAGCCAAACATAACAGTATCTTAGGATACTAAGAGAAACACACAAAAAAATACTTATTTCCCACTTGACGGTTAACGGAAAGAAACAAAACAACACCAAAACATCACATGTATAAGGAAAAGAAAAGTGCAACACCCTCATCTGAGTCCTACTGGAGAAGAAGGTGGAAAGCGACACATGATGATAATAACAATAACAACAATAACAATGGCAATGGGACCCGCAAATACAGAGGAGACATCACATCAAAGACATCAAAAACATGAAGGACCAGAGTACATCGACGTATTCACATTCTGCTTCATATAGTCCCATCTTTCTTCATTTATACAACTTCTTTAACTGAAAAATACATATACAATTCTTTAGATCCTTGTGTTGAGAATTCCACAATTGTACACCAACTACCGAAATACACATTTGTTTAAGAGTAGTCCTTGCATATGGATGCTTAAAATTTAATTTCCTTCTGTGGTCTTCCTTGTCTGATCCAAAAACAAACAACTGTTGTAAACATGCTGGTAACATTCTGCTTGTTGCCCTGTGCATTACTGATAATGTCTGCAGCTCAGCTGTCTTTGAGTTTCAAGAGTCCTGACTTAAAAAACAGTCTGGTGTGTTCTCTTGAGTCAGCTTTATGAATTATTCTTACTGCCCTTTTCTGTAATATTGACAATGGCTTTATGTTGCTCATATACGTGTTGCCCCACACTTCTATACAATAAATGAAAAATGGCAAAATGAGTGAACAGTACAACATCCTCAATGCCTTGTAATCTAGCAAATACTTTGCCTTGTTTAGAACAGAAATAAGCAGACAACGCTGCTTTTCACACACACACTTTTCAAATCCAAGCCTTACTTTGAACTCAAGGCTCAGTTCAACCACATGTTGGAGGTATGTAGCAGCCATGAACATTTATCATTTGTTACAACAGGCACACCCACACACACACACACACACACACACACACACACACACACACACACACACACACACACACACACACACACACACACACACACACACACACACACACACACACACACACACACACACACACACACACACACACACACACACACACACACACACACACACACACACACACACACACACACACACACACACACACACACACACACACCCCTTGCGTTTTGAAGACTGATAAATCCGAAATGGATGAACAAACTTTGCAGCCCAGTTTCCCAGCTTTGCAGTCTATCCACGGGTATGCCTCTTGTTTCCTCCGCCACATCTCCTCCGTCCATACCTCTGGGAAAGGTGAGCTTGAGCTAGCCAGGGGAATGTTGCTAGCGCAGCTAACGTTAACAATAACTGCCCCTACACACGGCAGCGTGCGTTACCGCTTGGCGGTGGGCGTGTCTGAAGCTTGGGGATTTTTTACGAACAACGCGACCAACAACCAATCACATGAATGTCCCGCCCCGGACATACAAAGCAAAGCATTCATGCTACATCCATGCTGGCTAAATATACTGTCTATGCTTGCTAGCTGTCCATTCAAACGAAGTACACTGGATATAAACTCCCCAAACAGGCGAACACCTACCAGTTTCACCCACTGTCTCTGCCACCTCCCCCCATGCCTGGCTCCTCCGGTTTGTATCCCTGTATGTAAAGAGGGACTGGTCATATAGTACCGCCACGATCATTTTCTCCTCAATTTTTTTGACATATGGGAAATAACTGCGGTCTGGCTCTCCCAACATACACGCGGTTTGATTGGCTAGCGCTTGTAATGTCAGATTTGCATACGCGGGATTTGATTGGCTGACGCCTCCGTCGAGGCGGCAAAAGTAGAACATTGCTCTACTTTTGCAGCGAGCACCACGAGAGAAGCTACGCTTTGCTCCCACAATGCAGTTCGGCGAATCGTGACGTCACCCCATTCAAAGTGAATGGGCAGAAGCGTTGAAGCGGCAACGCACGCCGCCGTGTGTAGGGGCCGTTAGTGCTAGCATTATCCACGTCTTTAGGCGGCTCTTCTGATGATGAAATACTAGTAGCAGCTTCACTTGTAGCTTCGGTGCTGCTAGCCTCTTTCTTCTTGTGAATTATATTCTTTTTAGAAAAGAAGTCAAGCAAAAAATGTTTGCCTGCCATTATAGAGCTTTTTTGTTAGCGTTCTTGAAGGAAAGAGCTGCCGTAAAATCGGCGAGCTGTCCGTGGGTGTGTCACTGACACACCCCCAGCTCGCCACGGGGTCACGAGCGTGATGACGAATCATAATTTTTTAAGGAAATTTTTATTTTTTTTAATTATAATTAGGCCTACTGTGAAATGTATTATGTTTTTGTTTGTTTTTGTACGGCGTACCCCCACGTCCAACGCCCACTACACCACGTATGTATGTATGTATGTATGTATGTATGTATGTATGCATGTATGTAAGTATGCCTTTGTTACCTCGAGTCGAGACTGGATTACTGCAATGCGCTGTATGTGGGTACGGACCAGGCCTCAATTAGACGCCTCCAGCTAGTTCAGGATGCAGCTGCACGTCTTCTCACTGGCCATAAAAAGCGTGACCATATCACCCCAATTCTGGCTTCATTGCACTGGCTTCCAGTTCGATTCAGAATAGACTACTTTTATTTGTTTTGTATTTGTAAAGCCCTAAATGGGCTGGCTCCTGCCTATATAGCCGAACTCCTCCATCGCTACACCCCAGGCAGAGCCTTAAGGTCGGCTGATCAGCTGCTGTTGATAGTGCCTAAGACCAGGCTTAAAACCCGAGGGAATCGAGCTTTCGCAGCGGCTGGCCCTAGGCTCTGGAATACTTTGCCCCTCCATGTGAGGTCGGCCCAGACCCTGGGTTTTTTTAAATCAACACTTAAAACTCACTTTTTCTCTCTGGCTTTTGTTTAATTATTTATTCATTTATTTAGTTCTTTATTTTAATAACATAACATAGGATTTCATAAAGTATTTTTAAAATAGTTTATACATTATTCGAATATAGGAATAGTAGATAGGATTACTTAAAATATAGTACCTTATATTTCATCTTTTTTCCCTTTAGACCCTTGCGGTTTATTCTTAAAAACCCTTACCCACCCCCCATTTTCCCTCTGCTGGTCTATGGCCTTGTAGAGGGTAACGGGGTACAGAGTCGCTTAGATAAGCGGGGGAGTGCATCTGACGAAGAGATAGGTTGTTGTGCTCCCTATCTCTGTTTCTTATCCTATATCTAATAGAACTGCTCGGGTCTTGATAGATTGAGTGGGGAAGTTCATGAGATCTTTCTAGAGGGTTATCAAGAATAACTTTTATCCAATGACCTTTTCCCTCTCTGTCTGTGTCTGTGTATTCTCTTGTTCCGATTAACCCAGCCAAATCTTTTTTCTTGTTTTGTATCTATATCTACGCCGGGATCCGGAGTCGAGGCTGATCCTCTTGCTGTAGTCCTGTGTCTTGGATCCTCTATCCTGAGTTCTGGATTAAGTCGTGGACTTCGGGTCGTGGCTAAACCTGTCTCTGCGGTCCTGCCTTGGGTCTCGTCATGCTGCTTCCCTGATGGCTTCCACAGGATTGTAGCTGACATCCTCGTGGATTCATCTTCTTATTACAGACACATGCATTTCCTAACATTCGGTCTATATGCTGTAAAATGTATTATCTCTTCGATTTACACACGGCATCTATTGCACGTCTGTCCGTCCTGGGAGAGGGATCCCTCCTCTGTTGCTCTCCCTGAGGTTTCTCCCATGTTTTCCCTTTAAACTGTGGGTTTTCTCTGGAAGTTTTTCGTTGTACGATGTGAGGGTCTAAGGATAGAGGGTGTCGTTTTTCTCATACTGATATTCTGAACAATCTGTGCTGTTGTATTTGCTGTAAAGTGTCTCTACTGTAGGCTATTTTTATTATATGTACAGCACTTTGGCTCGACCAAAAATCGTTTATAAATGTGCTATATAAATAAAACTTGATTTGATATGTATGTATGATACCCCATAATAGGCTTAGATGACTTGAGATCTGCATCGTTATCAAACATGTCTAATATGTATTTAACCAATATACAAGCAAAAAAACAACCTTTGGTTTTAGGGGGAGTCACGTGAGGGAAGTACAGAAATATCACATTTCCTGAAAAAACATGTGACTAACCTGAAGACAATGAATACACAATAATCATGCCGTTACAGCCTGAATTTACATACAACTTTTAATAAAAATAATTACAGACCACTACAGTTGAATTCATCTGTTAACTAGTTTCACTAAACGAATAACTCGTCATCATCCAACTCTAGGATTCATTATTAGCTAAATCATGTTTGGCATGTTTGAACCATATAAGGACTCATAGGCACTTTCAATCAAATAAATCACCAACTTATCATTTGCTATTAGACACAACCTATGGCTATCTGTGCAACACCTAGTCTCTTAGATACCTAGAATACATAGAATACTTTGAGAGGTAAGGCCTCCAGTTCCATGGCAGTAAACTGGAAGAAATTGATGTTAGAAAGTTGTATCACTCTTATAATGAAGTGATAGAATTGGAATCTCAAAAAGGAAATAGCTATTTCAAAGTTCCAGAGTGAAGAATTGAAGATGACAGAAACAGTATTTTATAATTCTAACTATGTTTCCATTAGTGCATAATCCCCTGTCACTAAGAATGGTTGTGTGTTCATTATCTACATAGTTTTGTATTCAGATTGACACACACTTCCAATGCAATGTGTAACAGTACATTGATTTATAGATGTTTCATGCAAATATCTTACAAACATGCTTCATAAATGGAAAGCGTGTCAGTTACATCGTAAAGTAAAATATTAAGCAGTTTGCTCGGACCAAACCAGATCAATATGACCAACAAAAAAAACTATATTTTAAGGCCAAATTAAAACCAGTCAGTATGAATTAATCTGTTAAAATAATCACTTATAATTAATATCTGTGAAGCCCGACAATACTCCCAACATACTGCACTGTGTTTATGACCTCATCAGTAAATATCTAGTCAATATATACAGCGGAGGCTGCTCAATACGGCAATGCAAATGTCGTATTTGGCCATATTATTTTAAATACAAATACTTATCTATTAATAGAAGATAAGGCTTTATGTTTGTATTCCATTTGTAGGGTTATCCAGATGATGCTTTATAGTAACTTATTGTATTCCTTCTGTTTTTGATATAGTTGTGATCAACATTACTCCCGAATTTGATTGCCGAGACAGATTAAGAAACACGAGCAGACAGTAGGGAAACAAAGCCCCCCCCCCCCCCAACATCTTTGGAAGAGAATACAGGTGAAAGTAGCATGCAGACCTGCAAACTGAAGGTGAATTAGGTGACAGTTGGGAATCAAAACCCATTTAGGAACCCACCCACCCCCCCCTGCTCACACCACACTGCAGAGGTATGTGTCAGACGCACTATAAGAACAAATGGTCAAGGTAGCTGGGATATGCTAAGCCAATGAGTGTATAGGTATATGGTATTGAAGTGCATGTTGAAATGTCACTTTGATAAAAGCCTCAACTAGATGACATGACATGTATTGTATTGTAATGTAATCTACAAAAATATATGGAGAGTTGCCAGTCGCCAGTAGTTATTTCAGGTGATATCAACCCTTTGATCACCAGTTAGGGGGTTTAGGTAACCTTCATTACATCCCATCTGATTGTTCGTGTTTTCATGTTCCCAGGTGTCATTACAGTTTTTTAAAACTGATAGAAATGATGACCAAAGCTACAACAAAACATCTAGTTATGACACACTGGATTTACCGTTCAAACAAGAGGCACATTTATCCATCCCTAAAGTAAAAACCAGCTGAAACATAGAGCAGCCTTTTTTAAATGCACTGTAGGGACCAAACGCATGTATTAAGCATGTCAGTGTTTCTACAACGATTAGTAGTTGTCCTCAGCCTGCTGTTTGTTTCATGCACTTTTGTTCACATTTCTGTATGAGGAGCAACAGACTGGATCAGTGTGAGGGTGGGGGGGTGGGTAGAGATGTATGGGTGCTGTCTCCACCCTCTAATGTCCTCTCTGATCCTCACTATGAGCTCGTCATGATGCCCCCTCCTCTCATCATACACTGATGCTCCTGCTGTGCTGCTTGATGAGGCTGTCCTGCTTCACTTTGCCCACGGCCTCCTTCTCCTGCTGTGGCCCCCCTGTCTCTGCCCCCCCTGTCTCTGCCCCCCCGCTGACCGGTTCCTCATTACGCTTCCTGTCTCGCTCCCACTCCCCCCCCGGCACGCTCCCGGCGTCACTCATGTCCCCCAGGTGCTCCACAGAGTCACACTTCTCCAGGTCCGAGGCGATGGTCTGCAGGCTGATGACGGACATGCATTCTGAGGGTGGGCGCCCCCCCCCCTTGCCGCTCCCTCTGGCCCCAGCCACTCTCTCTGTGCCTCTCCACCCACAGACGGGTTTTCTCCCCGTCTGCCCAGCTGCTCTCCATTCCCCCCACAGCCCTGACCTCGGCCTCGGCCCCCACAGGAGAGCTGCGGCCCCCGCACCCCGCCAGCCGGCCCCTCTGAGCGTGGATCTGCTCGCTGATCTGCTCCAGGTTCCGCAGGGCCACAGAGTAACGGGACTTCACTTTCGCCACGCGCTGCTCCAGCTCTACTACTCTGGCCTTGTGTTCCTGAAAAAAGGTGAACAGCAAGTTAGCAAGACACAGTCACACTTCTCTATTCTCAATTTTACTTTTATTTAAAGTCTGACTCCAGGCACGCTCTCAAGTATGGAAAAATACTCTGCTGTGTGTTATATGTTCTTTAACATGGGTTTTTTTGTTGCACTTTTATTGTCATTACACAGTACAGGTACTATGTAAGCAAATGGTTTCTCTGCATTTGACCCATCCTAGTCTTAGGAGCAGTGGGCTGCCATCGTGTGTTCCAAGTTAGCAGCACTTTGATTTGTTTCTGTCTCTGTCTCAGTTAGTACGATACGATACGATACGATATTACTTTATTGTCAGATCAAGTCTGAAATTTGACTTGCGTCACAGCAGCTCCATGTCCAACATCAACAGACAAATATGCATACACAAATACATGAAACACAAACATTTAACATAACAGCACAATCAGTGAGAGAAAAACATGCTCAAAGAGCCTTCAGCGTGCATTTGGTCTGGGATTTAGCTCTGTATTTACTGTGAGGACAGACTGATGCACAAAGGAGTGCTTCAGTCTGACTTTAGTGTTTGTCTCATTCTTGTTTTTGTTGGCTTTAACTACCTCTTGTGCATACTGACATTTTATAATTTTTATTTAGCTTTTTAGACCTGTTTTTAAATTGGTCTGCTGCGCTTTTATAAAACGTTTTAAAAGCTTTTAAAAGTGTTTGGGCTGTTGGTCATTTTGTGCCGGTGCCTCGCTGCGACTGGATTGTTTGCTCTCTGCCTGAGCTGCCGCTCTTTTGGACTCTGGATTGCTGTCTGTCCTGCCGTGCTGTCGGGGGCTGATCGACCTGAGCTGCTGATCGACCTGAGCTGCTGATCGACCTGAGCTGCTGATCGACCTGAGCTGCTGATCGACCTGAGCTGCTGATCGACCTGAGCTGCTGATCGACCTGAGCTGCTGATCGACCTGAGCTGCGGATCCTGAATTGGGTGTGTTGCAGCACAATGTTGCCTAAAGCTACCCTTGTATTCGCTTTTTACTCTATAACAACATTAAAATGTATGAAATATACTTACATTTAAATAATAATGGTTTGATTATTAAATAATAACTTACAGTTCTTATTTGTGTTGCATTTGTGGATAAAACCCAAAGAACATTTAGGATATAAATACTGGTCAGATATCCACCAGATATTTTAGGGATTTTTGTCTCTCTTGGAGAAATTAAATTGCAACATCAAATACAAAAGTTAATCTGAAACAAACTCAAATACCATAATGAAATTAATCCACAAGTTATGATTGTTATTATAACTTAAATGTTATACCTGGAAACACAAATACACAACCGAAAATAATACATTTAATATGCTCGTCTCTTGTCCTGGGTGGCAGATTACGTCACTTCCGTCGCCTAAAACCCAGGAGGGGATCTAGCCGCTGCTGCACTAGCTAACGCTACATTAGCAAAACAAATGCTATTATATATATATATATAATATAATACATTTTATTTTTTTTTGCAAAAGGTGCAGCGGGCTTCAAACCCCTCCACTGGTTTCAACCAAGCACTAAATTCAATGTTTTCCAACCAAATTTAACTTACACTTCCCCATATTTGTTTGTAAATAGATTCGAAGATATCTTAGTTTCTGACTGCTGCTAGCTTGGTTGCTAGGTTACTAGCTGGGTGTTCTCCGATAAGGGGCCGGGGGAAACAAAGTTAGTGATTACTGGTTCCATGTTGATTTATTTCAATACAAATTGTTGGGGGGAACTGAAAGGCTATTACGTATTGGTTACTTTGCATCCCGGACATTTCCCCCAAAACACATTTAGACGTGATCGCAACACAGAAGTACCTTTCAAATCCGATCATTTTTAAGACCTTCTAAATCATATTTAAGACCTTTCTTATTTTTTGGTCATATTTAAGACCTTTTTAAGGCCTTAAATTCATATTATCAAATGTAAGACTTTTTAAGACCCCGCGGGAACCCTGAACAACACAATATAAGAAACACTTCAAAGGGACTGGAAACATTTCCACTCTTTCTCTCTTATTGAGAAATGTTGGGTTGGTGATAGGAAACAACAGCTTACAAATACCGCTGTGTCAGCAAATTGAACAGCTGAGGATGCCACAAGCCTTAACAGCTAGTAAGATAGAACTATATATGAAAAACAAATAAACATCAGCAGGAAACCCTCAAAGCTCTCCACAATCTGCTAGCCCATATTTTGGTTCCAATCTCTCAACTTGAACCTCACAAAGTTTTATTGGAAAATGGAAGCAACTGGAAGTATCTGCAAAGCTGCGGGCAAAATGTTAGATTTTCAGAATTCAAATGAAAGTCAGTGAAGGTTGAATGCTTTCACCAGCAGTTTCTAATGCCTCAGATCCACAAATGTGTGCATGTTAAGATAATGATATCCCCTGTGACACATTTTGCAGACTCTGCAGCTAGAACTAGCCACAGGTAAAGTACATCAGCAAAAAAAGCTGCTGAGTCATGTGCAGTCCCAACTGATTCATGGTCAGAAAGGAACATGATCAGCTGCTGGCTTACCATATGAACACATGGTGTGTGTGTGTGTGTGTGTGTGTGTGTGTGTGTGTGTGTGTGTGTGTGGTGTGTGTGTGTGGTGTGTGTGTGTGTGTGTGTGTGTGTGTGTGTGTGTGTGTGTGTGTGTGTGTGTGATGTTGTAACACATGATAAATGCTCATGGCTGCTACATACCTCCAAAATGTGGTTGAACTGAGCCTTGAGTTCAAAGTAAGGCTTGGATTTGACGATGACCTTCTTCAGGGCTTTCTGCAGAGTCTGGACCCGGGCCTCGGCATCCTGGCAGAGCTGCGTGACGCGCTGGTGCTCCCGCTCGCTGCGGAGCCGCTCCTCCTCCGCCTCGTTCACCTGAGGAACAGAAGATATGATATTTATGTAAATGTCCCCTTTGTGGGGCGATTAAAGATATTCTAATGACTGAGAGCAGGAACACGGCGGGATGACACAAACCCCACATTACCTTGTGTAGCCCTGCCCCTTTACCCACTTCCGGTTCAAACACAGTGTTGGTCCTTCCGGTTTAGCGCTAGCAGCATTGTAAACAATTCATTTTATTCAAGATCATTTACAGCTACACTGCGGTGATCGGATGGTTTCACAGCATCAATCCTGTTAGTGGCTGTGAGGGTGACATATCAAAATGGCCCAAAATCTCATATGAGGGCATTTTTCATAATCTGTCGTGTCTTGTGGTGTCGAAGACCCCTGCTATGAGGAGCTACGAAGAGTATCAAATCACATCAGCCGGTCAGACTGCAGACTAAAGCTCATGTGGACAGTATATAAGTTAACCTAGAGATAGTCTTGTAGTCAAGACCACCTTATCTGAGAGCAAGACATTACCAAGACCGGAGAGTAGCAAGACCAAGACAAGATCATGACTTTAAGAGGTCGAGACCAAGTCAAGACCAAGACTTTAAGAGGTCGAGACCAAGTCAAGACCAAGACTTTAAGAGATCGAGACCAAGTCAAGACCAAGACTTTAAGAGGTAGAGACCAAGTCAAGACAAAGACTTTAAGAGGTCGAGACCAAGTCAAGACCAAGACTTTAAGAGGTCGAGACCAAGTCAAGACAAAGACTTTAAGAGGTCGAGACCAAGTCAAGACCAAGACTTTAAGAGGTCGAGACCAAGTCAAGACAAAGACTTTAAGAGGTCGAGACCAAGTCAAGACCTTAAGAGGTTGAGTCCAAGTCAAGACCAAGACCAAGGCAGGGCAAGACCGAGTCAAGACTGGAACCAGACTACTGTGAATCCAACCCTACATGATACACTTACAATACCATGTGTAAGATAGCATAGTCAATTTGATCTGCAAGATCCACATCATCATCATCATCATCATCATCATCATAAAAAGACACACATACGTAAGATATAAATTCAACTTCATCATATTTTTTCAAAGAGTTATCCTTTTCATATAAAAACAATAAAATAGTAAAAACATAATATAAAACATCCTAATATACATTTTACACACACACATGCTTGTCTTTATTGCATTATGGGGGTACCTGACCAGACCATCCCTTTTGGGATCTGTTCGGGAATAATTAGCTTAGGTATTCAACCTTCGACACAGTTCATAATTTTCTCCTCTCACTGTCTCTTTTCCCGTGGCATATGTCTACGGCCTTGGGTATTGCTGCCATCTCTCTTAAGGAGGAGCAGCTTGGGCGCATTGTTGTTGCCAGTCTATGACAGAGCACAAGCCGCCATGAAGTCATTTACTGTTCAGGGACGAAGGTTCCCTGGCGCGCATTCTTTTCTATGGACGAGAGCTCTAGTTAGATTCAGGGTCCATATTTGTTTAGTCTCACTGATAAAGAATGTTGATTATTACACTCCGAACTAGATAAAACCTTGAGCTACAGAATAGTTCTTCAGAATTGGTTTGGCAACCGCTGTGTTAACTCGTGACACACCACCTGTCTTGTCAACTCTCTGGCCGTAACTCCAAATAAACCATCTGTGTTTGCCATCAAAGCTCCAACTCTCCTCGTGTCTCTCTGAGTCCTGACTCTCCATTGCTTCAGAAGTTTCCCGTACAGGATCCAACCTTTCTGAAGGTTGTACAGCACTGTAAAAAAATCAGGCAGAATCCTGAAGTGGACTCAAACAAAGATTTAACTTTAAATGATCAATCAGAGAAAGTAGAGGTCACTGACCGCGGACTATAAACCGTTTCATGGGGTCTTGTCAGGTATGAGTTACAGGAGGGGTCCATATATACACGCTGTCTGGCTTTTAGTCATGAGTGGGCTCCAAAAATATACTGTCTGGTTTAAAACTCAGTGGGGTCACTTTGCACACTGTATTACTTGACTTACTTAAGGTAACAATTTAACACATTTGACTGTCAAAGTGAGGGCTATCAGGATGCAGAATGATTTTCACCTTTAGTGTCAACATGTAGCTTCTGTTAAGTGACACAATTATATTAAATTCCAATGTACTGATAGCATTTTAATTCATATTTAAACTATTATAGTAATGTTTTTATTAGTCTATTCACCCACTGTGACACTGGCACGTATACAGTGTCAGTGTCCCCACATTGCCCCAGATATATCCCCATCTTTAGTGAAACTTTTCCACTATCCCTCGTTCAGACATTGGGTTCCTTCGTCAGGGATGTCTGGACTCGTGAATGAGACTCACAGTACATTTACTGAAATTGTATCAGTTTCCTTCTTTTTAAATAAAGAGGGGTTTGTGTTCTAAGTGTTAATTATTGAAGCCATATAAGTGATGCTTATAAGGCTATTCTACTTAAATAGTAATTGTAATTTCCATTTAAGCAATACAATGTTATTATAGAGCTTTCCAGTAAATACATGGAGATTGTCGTTATTAGACTTTTAATTTTCAAAAGAAGAACTGTATTCAGTGTACACAAAAAGGTATCACCATTTAAGAACGGCATTATTATATGACAGAGGTCCCAAAAAGGACTTAACAAACAACTTGTGGCTGATTTAAATGAGGGTCTAAGGTCACTGGAAGAATTTAACCTTCAAAACTTTTATGTTAGACATGAAGGGAGATTACTTTAAAGAGCCTGTGACACGGGTTTCCCCCATCATCCAAACCCATCAATTTGAGTAAATATTGTCCCCTTGAAAACCGTTACTGAACTGATTTGGGATATTTGTACTTTGATAACCATTAATCTGCCCTTCAATGTTGACCATTTTCTGGATCTTCTCGGGGATTCTTCAAGTCCCGCCAAATGATGTGTGACGTCATTGCGGGCACAGCGCTCCAGCTGCACCGTTCAGGATCCCAGCATCTGCATGTAAACACGATGGCGCACACAGCAGCAAGCGATGACAGCGATGACAGTTTAATTTTGAACGTGTCTGAGAGCTCATATGAGGCTGAAGGATCGCTTTATGTTGTATCTGTTAGAAGTTTAGGAATTAGGTGCGTCAATATGGGCGATCATACGGTCATGTAGCCAGTGGTGGACTGGGACTAAAAATCATCCCGGGACTCTCGACCGGCCCACTTCGGTACCGCTAGTAAATTATCAACGGGGGGAGTGGGGGATGTGCTAGTGACTTATCCGACCGGCCCACTTCGGTACCGGCCCATCGGGATTCGTCCCGATGGCCAGTCCGACACTGCGCCCAGCCCAGCCCACGTAAACTGTCAACGGGGGGGAGCCTCGCTGCGGGGAAACGGTGGACCTAGTGTCCCGATCGGAGTGGGAATAATAATAATAATCATAATCCGTGCATTTTATCCATTCATTTCCCCAACATTGTGGTAAAAAAAACACACGTTTAATCCATGTTGGTGTACTACAACTACAAAAAGCATCGGTTTGTTTTCTCATCAGGAAATGCAGACCGGCTCAAACAAACGATTTGTAATCCTCATCCTCACGATCATTTAATGTATCATATGTTCGCCGAATTGACATGAAAGCACTAATAAATGTAGTTTAATCCACTTGAGTTTACAACTACAAAAATAATCGATTTGTTTTTACATCACATCCGACGGGAGGAAATTCAGCAGCTCTCACTACCGATTTGTAATCCTAATGTAATCATCATCTTCACCACGATCATTTATGTTTATGTTCGCCGAATTGACATGAAAGCACTGACAAATATGAATATACTGTAGTCAACTTCATTAAAACGTTATTAACGTGCCTAAACTCAGTAATTCACCATTTCTACCCATGACAACACACTTTGTCCGTGTTTGGCTCTCTCGCCGCACAGTGAAGCGTTCCCGCATTGACGTCACTTCCGGCTTCCCCCAAAACTTCAAAATGAGTCGAAGGAATTTCCCCGCAATGTTCGAAATTATTGATATTTAACGGAACGGTATCGCACCTTCTTTTTTAAACTGACGGTTCGAGATGACTAGTAGCCCAATATTTCATTGCACAACAGTTGTTGGGAGGCTGTCACAGGCTCTTTAAGTAATGATATGGGATTCCAAGGTAATGACACAATAAAATGGTAGATAAAGACGAGGACACCAGATGTGGTATTTTGAGACATTGAAAGAAATAAGGAAATTGAAAGTGTGAAAAGGGACAAGATTAAATAAATTGTGTCAGGAGAAAAACAAGATAATATGAGAAACTAGAAGAGATTATAAGGTAGTTGAGATAAAAGGAAGATTACAAAAAAGAGATGAGATTTAAAAAGCATAGAGGCAAGAGAAGATAAGGTTGAAGAGATAAGGCAGGAGGAAATTGTGAATAATTCAGATAAAAGAAAAGGAGATGAGGTGAGGTATTAAGAAGAGGACATCAATGAGGGGTGAAATAAGAAATAAAGTACGATCTATATATTTGTATAGTGGCTTGCAACAAACATTTAACTTTTGCAAGCACTACACTTGACAACAACTAATGGTGTCAACAGACAGTAATGATCACTTTACATTTTGCTCTTGAGAGCTGTGATCCGATTATTTATGTAAAACTTTATGGCCAACCAATGTCTTTGTTTGAGTGCTTCTCCTTCCATTTCAAGACACTTATCGCAGTCGCTTTTCCGCAGAAAGCGACATGTGTTAATGAAGGTCATCATGTGCTTCTCAACAGCTTGGATCTCCATCTTTTCCCACAGCTTTTTCTTGAAAGGCTGCCGACCTGTATAAAAATGAAACAAATTAATTATTTTGTGTTTTTCTGGAACTGCTATGGAAAAGTTATTTGAGATAAAAAGTTGATAAATAATAACACAAGTTCAATGGCATTAAAATGATATAAACGTGGCTGAAGGTTAGTCCATAGGTTAATCCAATGTGTCTGTGTCACAAAAAATTACTGATAATCCATAATTCATAGTTTTCATATTAGCTGCTAATGACAGCTTCCTGTTTTGGGTATTCTGGCTACGCGTCACTCTTACTCCTTATTTTGTAACATGTGTGTGTATGTGGAACTTCCCCTCGATTCTATTGGCTCTAACGGTTAGAAAGAGATGTCAATCATCAAAATCGATCAAAGGGGGCCAGAGATAGGTCAAATCCACCCAAATGACCCCAGAAGTGGTTTTTTTTTGCTAAATCTCTCTAAAAAGGTCAAATGTCACTTGTTTTGCATCAATCTTGATACAGGGTACTTATTATATGTCATAGTTTGGATTCCTAAAGCTTTTAGTCTACCATCCCATCATTCAAGGGTGGTTTTCACTATACAGTAAGTAATGTTTTTTTTTACTATGTTCAATCTGAATTTACTTTCAAATTAAAAAAATCTATATTGATTCTGACTCTTCTACATCCAACTCACAGGTTTATCATTGCTTTGAGAAAAAAGATTATTAATTTTCCCCTTTTAGAAGTGAAGATATGGTCATTTGTTCTGGGAATGTCATTTTCGATCCTGAGACCTGGAAAACAGGCTCGGGCTTAACAGGTTAACTGTCAATGCTGCAAAGTCATACCTCCACTGTATGATTCTATCCCACATTGAATACTGTTTGACAAACTGGTCGTTTGCTTGAGCCACAAACCTGAAACCCATAGAACAGCTGTACAAGAGAGCTATCAAGGTGTTGGACAGAAAGCCACATTCATACCACCACTGTACCATCCTTGATAAACACAGTTTTGACCATTTTAAGTCTTTTAAAAGTATGTGTTTTTTTTATAAATGTTTACATGGACAGCCCCCCCCCACCCCCCCCCCCCCCCCCCCCCCCCCTTAGGGGAATTCATCCACAGAAAACACACTGGACGCTGCACTAGGTCATAAACCAGAGGAGACTGTGAAGTCCACCGCAGACGGACCACTTTTGGACGCCATGTCCTCTAATTAAAGGCAGCTCTTTGTGGAACAGCCTCCCAACTGAGATACGGGATTGTCCCACTCTCAATAGCTTTAAAGGTCAACTCAAAGAATAGATGAGAAACAAACAGACGTGCAATCACCGCTAAATGCACTTTAACACAGGGGTATCTCCTCCTGCACTTTAGGTAGCTCTTTTGTCTTCTCTTGCACTTTATATGTTGTAGCTGCTATATTGTACCTCCATGTTGTAAATACTTGTGTGCTGCTCTTGCTCTTTTGCACTTTTTGCATATCATGTATTTTGTTTTTGCTATGTTTGTCAAATGTAATTTTCTTAAATGTTTTATGTGAGGGACTGCGGGTGGAAATGAGCACAAAGCTACATCTTGCACTGTTACGCTTGACACATTTTAATGTTTTAAGTGTTCATGTGCATTGTCCCTGCCAAATAAACCATGAAATGAAATGAAATGTCACATCAGTAATTTAAGTCTTACAATTTAGTATTTATGATGCAATTATATTATGTATTTCTATGAAGTAGCTCATGATACAAATCTAATTGAAATGATGGTAATTACGACAATCTGACTTGCCATAAGCTGATACAAAATGGTACAGTACAAAAGATCAGCATCATATCCCACAAACTTGAATGGGATATCATTTTTTTTTTAAACATTTAAATGTCTTGATGATTTAAAACGTATGAAAAACGTTTCAATTATTCATTAGGATTAAAACAAGAATTAAAAATGAATAGGAAATTATCTTTCTTTTAAATGTGTACTTTATCATCCAGTTACCATGGACCCCAAAACAACAGCATCTCTGACATGTGTGTGTGAGACTACTCTGCTTAACGCCCCCTGACTGGACCCCATTTAATGAAGTCTGGCAGCATGAATTGACCTCTCACCAACAGTTGGTATGACTGGTACAAAGCAAACTGAGCTAACGTTAGAGCACACATGTCAAACATGATGTTTCCTTCAGTTTATGGTCAGAAAAACAGAAAGAAGTGCAGTTTAATGTGGCTCAAGTAACGTGGACCCCACAACAACAGCACCACTGACATGTGTGTGTGAGAGTATTCTGCTAAAGGCCCCTGAATGGACCCCATTTAATCAGAAAAATCTGACTGCGTTTGACACACATTCAGAGATACACTGATCTACAGAAAAGCCAATTGAACCATCAAATGCCAATACCAAATATCAATAAAGCAGGAAATGGATATATACTGAACTATTAGGGAAATGAAGTCAAGGGACAAATCCATTGAAGACGTACCTGTGTGTTGGAGATTGAAGATCTCTGAGGAGCTGGCTCACTCGTACTGGGGATCTCAGCCTCAGAAGACTCGGTGGCAGTAGCTTGCTCTCCAACCTGAAGAATAATTCAACATTATTAATGAGAAGACGGTGCATTTACCTGATTCAAAAGTTATCAGAGGTAGAAACAACTGTGTTAGTCTAAATGTGAGGAAAGAGAATAACTCCTAATCTAATATTTACTAACACACCCATAAGCAAATAAATCGTTGTCAAATCTATTAAAAAATGTGTTCTCTGCCACGACCTTCTTCATTTTGCTGTGTTGATGTTTGTGGTCATCATTGACTAATCTTCCTAGACTGGAATCTTCTTGTGCTGCATCAACACTTAATAAATAAAAATAAACCACGTTTTACGTTCATAAAACAACAACTTACAACTCAATTTCAAATATGTATAATTGTATTTAGGACTTACCACCATGTTCATTCTTGCCAGTAGAAGTCAAACATAAAGACAGCACAGCTGACATGATATATATCCTCCTCCTCCTTTGTGATTCTTCAGAATGTATTCATTCCCCTCTGTACTCCACCACAAAGTCTCCTTTTTGTAAATGAGCAGTGGCAAAGACCCCTTGACCTAACCACATTACAGGTTATTATTTAAATGATTAAATGTACAGTGATTCATCTTCTTGCCATGTTTTTTGTATTAAAATTCACCAAAACTATATGATAATAATAGTTATTTGTTCTGGTTTGGTTTATACATTATCCTGGCACACTAGACCAGGCAAACAAATCAGCTTTCCCATCAGGCCCTTCAATACAAAATGTATCTTTGAGCATGTTTTCTCTCACTGATTGTGCTGTTATGTTGAATGTTTGTTGTTTGTGTTTCATGTATTTGTGTCTGGATATGTGTCTATGTTGGTGTTGGACATGGAGCTGCTGTGACGCAAGTCACATTTCAGACTTGATATGACAAATAAAGTAATATCGTATCGTATATCGTATCAATAGTATGAGGATACAATTGATGCAACATTACTTTAATCAATGAACTCTAAGTACTAGTAAGGGTGTGTACTGTGGATCTGATCAACTTTGAACATAAAAAACACAAATTGTACTGATGACAAAAATACATACCTTTAAAAAGAGTTGATGTACATCACTTCCAATTTTGCAGTATTGTCCAACTGTCCTCGATCGCATGTTCGATCGCATCCGTGAGGGGGGGTTTCCTGCGTCTCAGTCCTGCCATTTTTCATCCTATAATAAAAAACAATGAAGCGTTAATGTGACCAGACACCACCATAATTCATGTATTAGACAACTACATCTAGGACACTGTGGGCAGGGTGATGCTGCTGGTTTCACTTTAGTACACTTGAGCCTTAATAGGTTCTAGCTCAGTTTTAAGCCTTAGTAAATGAAATAGAAACCCATCCATGTCACTGAAACTAAACAGGGAAAAGAGGACAAGCGTGGCTGAACACTGCCCCGGAAAAAACTTAACAGTAACATATTGTAAATACATTTAGCAACACGCTCTACCTTACTTAAGGTTCCAGTGTGATAACAAATGTAAACACTACTTAGATGTCAATAAGATAGATGGATAGAAAGATTTATCCAAACAGGGAAATCACAGTGTTGCAGTAGGAGTAGTTTTTTTTAATATAAGTTCAAACATTTAAAGGAAAAACCATTATTATTTGATTGATTAACTCACTATTGACTAGTAATTGAAAGTCCCTGTGTCATTAAAGGTGGGGTATGTAATTTATTTCAGAAACACTTTTTGTTATATTCCATGGAATGCTCTTAACATCCCGATAGCAATGAATATATTAATGCTTTGACAAAAAATCCATAAAAAGTGGAAGCCGTAGTTCTGTAAAAAGCACGACCAATCATCTGAGCCGGCCCGGCTAAAGTAACTGGATGGCCTACCTGCCTGTCAGCCTTCCATCTGTGCACAAACTTATCTCGTGCTCTCATTGGTCATGTGCGCGTTCGTGTGTGTTGGAGGAGGGGCTCTGTAAGGAAGTGGCAGATTTTTCTCCGGTTGTGTATTTTCAAATTCTAGCGCACTCCAGCTGGTTTCTCCAAAATCACCTACCCCACCTTTAAATGCTCTCTGGTCTAAAAATAACTTTCACTTCTAACTTCATGCACAATCTTTCCTACATGCTATTTTTGGATACATGATACATTTTAAACAAAGTTTAGAGAAAAAAAAGAAATCTTCCAGTCACATTTGTCACACAGCTGATAGATTGAAGCAGACTAAGCAGGTGTTTCAACGCTAGGTGCTGCTGATGATGTTAGCAAATTAGCTACGTTAGCTAACTAGCATAGACTTATAGCTAGTGTAGCACACTAGCTATAGATACAGATACTTGTAGATACCAGTGGCGGTGCTAGGGGGTGGCTACTTGGGCTCAAGCCCCGGATGTTTTCTGAAAAAGCCCTGGATGTTTCACTTAAAACATTTTTTTTTGTTGAAAACGTCTCGTGAGTAATGTACAGTACCGGAGTCCATCAGAGAGGCAGCCGCTGCGGGAGCCTGTGTACTGCGTAGCCTTCACTGCCCTGAAGAAGTGATCCTTCCTAGTGCCTGACGAGTTTTAAGCTAATAGCCTATAAAGTTATGGATATTAGAAAGGTCCTTTCATCGAAGCAGAAAGCCACAAGCTGCAGCAGCAGCAGTATCAGCAGCTGACAACAATGTCATCACCAGCAGTGAAGAAAATGGATGATGTTTCAGGTTTGTGAATCTAATGGTGATATCTGCACTCTGGCTGACTGAGTAAGAAGTGAAAAAGAGTGATGTAACGTTAATGTTATAGCTAGTAACATGGAGTAACCACACTAAGTATACCCTTATATGTTAGTATGTATACAGAACATGACTAAAAAATGATCCTAAAATGTAACGTTAACCCTTCATACCTCAGTCTACTTTTAAGACACTAAAAGAAGAAAACAGGATTAGAAGAAGGGAGTGAAGAACAGAGCTGTAAAAGACAGCAGAGGTGCCAGCCAGGATCACATGCAAGAGAATAAGATACATTTCATGTTTCTTATTTACATCTGAAGTTTATGAGGTGCCAGTCAGGATCACATGTACTGTAAGAGAATAGGATGCATTTTATTTTATTGTATTACATATTAATTATATGGTTAATCTTAATTTTGTTTTATATGTTCTTCTTTCAATGGATGTTCCTTGGATCAGTGATCTGAAGTGACTTCAACCAGCTGCTGACTCTATTTGAGTGAGTTAAGGCATTAGTTTGCTTCATTAAAGGGTGTTAATGAATAAGTTTTCTCCAGTGCCTTTTGTCCGCTTTAAGGTATTATTAAGGTAGGTTTAATTTGCTCTCAAAGTGCACCAGATTGATGCTTTTAACTTCAATATTTTAAAAAAAAAAATCTTCCCGGGGGAGCATGCCCCCGGACCCCCCTAAAGGATGATTGGTCCTGGCCTCCCACTTGTAAATGATTACCCCTGCTGCACCAACCCCCCCCCCCTTTTACTGAGTTACTTCATGTTGATTGCTACATTTTAAAGCATGTAAACACAGTTTCATAGTCTGAATGTAAGCTACCTGGTTAATGTTCAGTAAAATATGTGCATTTAAAAGTAAAAAATATGTATAGTCATAACTTACCTTTTCATTAGCTGCCAGTGAAGTGCAAAATTAGATCAACATGGTTCTCTCCATTCTCTCCTCATATGGAGCGCCTGTTTTAAATAGTCAGCATATCCTGTAAAGGTGGTCATGCTATCACAATGAGAATTCCTCTCTCCGCCCACCAGGAATGTCCCAATATCTAAATCAAGGTGACCCAATCTGACCATGTCATTAAGACAAGGCTATTTATTAAGAATATTTAGATTTGTATTATTTTATATATATATATATAAAGGGATGCAAACTCATCAGGTATGAAAAAGGTGACAAGTACAATATCTGAGTACTTTTACTCAGCACAAGATCTGAGTACTCTTAGAACATAATATTTTAGCATTTTGCTAACTGTTAGGTTGTCTATGGCGTTTTCAATGTTAAGTTAGCATTTATGCTAACGGTTAGCTTGTCTAAGCCCTTTTCAATGTAAAGTTAGCATATATGCTAACGTTTAGCTTATATTCGAAATATTCAAAAGTGCTCAATGCCCAATCTGCAGTGCGCATGTGCGAGATGGTCCGCCATATTGGACAACGCCGGACGGCAACCCAAGTAGAACAACATTGACACAGTGGCTTTTGGCAAAGCTCAAAAGGAAACTCGAGAGAGACGTGACTTCACTATTATTTAACAACTCTTTTATTGGGTTCTTTATTTGGGGTTAAGTACATTGTCAGAATAAGTGAGAAATGAATGTAACTTCTGTTAGACAGCTATATGCCATACATTTTTGCATACATTCACAGTAAATATGTATTTAGCACACACACATACGGGTTTTGGGCCGAGGGCGACACCGTACTTCCGGTATCAACCATTTCACACGAGGTGCATACAGAATATCATAGTCGATTGCCTTAATCAATATAGTCAACTCTAAAATACCACATATATGCGTTGGCATGATAATATTATTGTGACAAGTGGGGTATTCACCTGGTGTTTCCAGAAGATAGACGTAGATGCAGCCAAAATCGACCGAAGGCCACTTTTGAGGGTCGTAATTCCATACATTGTACATCCAACAACCCACACAGCTCTAGTTTACGCTGGTAACGACCTAGAGCACACCCCTCAAGTCCAGAGATGTCATCCGAAGACATGCAGCGATTTCTTCGGTCGTTAATTCAGAAAAAATACCTAGTGCGCTCTGCCTGGCTACATAAGCTAGCTGTTTATATTAGCATTCCCAGGATTTTTGCACCTCCAGAAAATGGCGTCTTTATAAAAAAATATATGGCGCGCGTTGCATTGTGGGTAGCTGTGACGTCACTGTGTGTGAAAGAATAGCTGCTCGATTATGCTATATTGATCCAATAACTAACACAAACTAACTGTATCACTATAACATGATGATGATGATGATGATGATGATGATGATGGTGATAAATAATGCATCTAACGTTCCGCTGTTCATTATAATAAAAAAACAGCATTAAACAAACCATCATGCTCTTACTTTAAATCATGCGGAAATGTCGTCATCAGCGGGCCATCACGTGGTTTCCGAAAATAACCGAGTGACACGAGTAGATTTTAGAAGAGACCGGCAGAAAATATGTCTCAGAATTCCGTGTGTGTAAAAAGACGATCCACAAGCAGAAATGTGAGATCCACGAGCAGAGATTTGAGATCCGCAAGCGCATTTTTGGTCGGCAAATACAAAATGGATTCACAAATGCCTGATCGAAAGTTGTCAATGTTAAAGAGATATTCACAGATCTTTTTTTTATTTGTGAAAATATTTAGCGTATTTGCAGATCCGTTTTACACTTGCACATTTATTTGTGAGATTGCAAATCTTTTAAATGCATTTGTGGATGGTGTTTTACATTTACAAATCACATATTTACACACAAATTATTTTTATGTTCACACAAATAATTATGAGACATATCTATGCCCATAGAGCTCCGCCGATTTCTCCTCCCTAACCCCCAGGTTGCGTTCCGATAATCCAAAAATCAGCTCCTACATTCTAACCCTATCGTCTATTCCTTGACCTCTGAGTGAAAGGTCACGGGGTTAAGGGATAGTGGATAGGAGAATTCAAAAGGACTTAGGAGAAGAGACTGCGGTACTTTAGAGAATCCGAATGCACTTTCACTATCCGACGTGTTTATGATGCTCGGGACGTCATGAATGTGCGTCTGCTGCTGTGGGGTAACTATGGAAACTACAGTTTTCTATACAGCGGACTACAACATGGATGTTTAATAAGAACGAGGGACTACTGTAAACTCATCTAGAGACTCTGCACCGTGCTCTGATGCTGTTGCTTTATGCTTTATGAACGTGGACAACAGAGAAACATATTCTTCATGACCAAAGTTGGAATTGAAATAAAAAAGGAAAGTGAAACTTCTGCTCGTCACCCTCTCCCTCCGGTCCACATTAATACAAATGATCCAATACGTATGATTGATGAAAAGATCTTAAAATCAATACAGATGTATTTATTATAAACGTTAGTCCTTAACATCTATCACTGTGTATATCACCATTCAAACATCTTTTAAAAGTTGAACAAACTCCACACAGCTCAGTAAAGACTGTGAATGTTGACTTTATTTGATCATTTCAGTAAAAACTAACGTTCATATTTCTCTCTTTGATTATAATACTGATGAACGTTCAGAACAAAGCACTTTGGCAACTTACCACATACGTTTTTAAAATGCTTAATTAGCACTGTAACTTTCATGATATAATTTCTCCATCATAATCGTTTGTTGACTGTTGAGTGACGGCAAATGCTGCGGCTGCAAGGCATTGTGGGGCAGCATTTTCTCCTCTCCTTTCGGTAAGGGGAGGTCCAGTGGTTCCTAAGCTAAAGGAGGTTATAAAGGAAGTTTGAAACCTCCTTTCCTATCATCTAGAGAATTGGAACGGCACTTAACATGGCTGCCACTGAGGGACTTCAGGGTCATTTCACTTGGTTAGGAAGGATAAGCTAAATGGACTATTGGAACGCAACCCCCGTTTCCACGGGTCCGTCTGCGCCGCGCCGCGTTACGGCTTGCGCAGCGGCGGTCGTAAGGATCGCGGCCACTCTAGTCAATGGGTGCTATTCCACCACACGCGCCGTGTGTTACGGCTCAGAAGCGGCTAGGCGCAGCGCTTCTCTAAAATTAGGATGAATCCTATTTTTGCCGTGGCGCAGCCGTAACTTAAGGTCAGGCAGGCAGCCCCCCCCTCGCAGGAAGTGGAAAGGTGAGCATCCCGGGCCAGGCCCATCCCCCACATTTACTAATTTAGCAGACCCACCTCCTTCATCACAACACCTCCACTACGATACGCACAATGGACGATGAGGTTTTCATCATGGAAGTGGAAAAACACACTATTTGATATGATGTAACCAATGCTTACTACAAGGACAAACATCAGAAAGGACAAGGCCTGGTTTTTAGTCGCTGCAGTTTGTGGAGTGGAAGGTAACAACTACATACTAATGTTTTAAAGTTAATTAATACTTGTAGGTACAGTACAGAGCCATTCAATAAACACAATTTAAAAGACACAAAAATAAAACATTTAACCTACTGTAGCCTACTTACTTTCTTGTAGAAGTACAAATGTCCAGGATGCCCGAATCAATAACAAAACTGCGAGCCTGCACGCACGACGCTACGCTTCTGAAACGCTTCTGGGACTCTTCTGGGACGCGTCCGGTGGGTTATGGCGCTAGAGGAGGTCGGACCAAAACCGCGGCGCAGCCGTGACGCGGCGCAGCGCGGCGCAGACGGACCCAGTGGAAACTGGGGGTGAGACGGCGGGACGCGGCAAGGCTGTGAGTCGGTGTGTGAGCACACACACAAACTCCCAGACAGGATGCGGGTGTGTTTGGGCTGGGTTTCGCTGTGTCTCGCTGTCTCGCAGACGGCCACTGGGCTCACAGGGAGGGGTGGGGGGGGGGGGGCAGGAGCTCTAACAAGCCGTGTAGGACAGAGAGTGAACACACAGACTATACAGAGATGCTGTGAGAAACCAAAGTGAGTTTGGAACATTGAACAATGTACATCTATTCTAGTAGACCTCAACAATGGAATCATCAGCAGAAATGGCCGTGACATGGGAGCTTTAAGTACATTTACTTTCACTATTTTAAATGACTACTTATTATATTTAATTTCTTGTTATTATATTTAATTACTTGTATTTCATTTATTTAAATTACTACTTTTTTACATATCATATTTATGAATTATGTATTTTATTGTTATTACGTGTGCTTGCCTTTTTATTGTATAGCCTACTCTTTTTCAATGTGTCTGCTCTGGATCTTTGCAGTAAATGTACTTGCTGGTTTCTGATTCTCTTTTAAAGTACATCTGTAGATCTTTCTCACAGCCCTCTTTTTATTGTTCTCATAGAACACATGAACACTCCAGAGTGTGGGAGAGGTGGGGGGGGGGTGTACCTTAGCGGTGGCGTGGTTTAGCATCTCCTGCCAGGTGGGGTCCAGCGTGTTCCTGTCCGCCTGCAGACCCTGCTCCGCCACATACACCATCTCTCTGGCTGCAGTGTGCATGGACACGCCCCGCTCATACCTCAGAGCGGCTTTCTGCGTCTCCTGCTGAGCCTGGGGGGGGGCACAGCAGCAGATAAACACCAGGCTGGGGGGTCACAGATTACATGGAACTGGATCTCCTCATAAGGGTACAAAAAAGGTTACTGTGTTCCCTTACAGTTACATAAAAAACCAGATAACTGTAACATTTCTATAAATTGGGGATTACCATCAGCATTACAGTGTCAGTAAAACCTAAAAAGAGCATCTAGTGTTTGTTGTAAAGGATCAGATGTTCTCTCTTCTCTGTGAGCTGTACTGTTCTGTAGGATAATACTTTAAAGGAGACCTATCATGCTATATTTGAATAATATAGTGTAGGGCCAAACGTATATATTTAATTTTATACGTTTTTTTTCAAAATACCAAACAGATCATGCATTTTAGCCATGCCTCATTTCGCTCTATTTTGCTCTCCTCCACCCTGTCTTTGCATGCGCTGCAGCTGACCACGCCCCCCTGCAAAGGAGGGGGCGAGTTACGAGCGTCATGTTACCATGCTGTTACCATGCTGTTACCATGCTGTTACCATGCTGTTACCATGCCATGGCAACCTCTCATTCCCCTGATAGGTGGAGAGTTGGCCATATAGGCGGAGCTCCTCGTTTCTGACGTCAGACTATTTTCAAATCTGGATCAGTCTGGATCAGATCCGTTGCAGCCCCCGTTTTTAGAGATTTGGGTATGGAGGAAAAGAGAGAGGGTTGTGTTTTCTGACACTTGGTGAGTTCCCTGACACACCGGGGACACATATTCATTTAAAAAGACGTACAAAAGTGCATTTTGCATGATAGGTCCCCTTTCAGTGTGAGTCTATACTTCTACTGCCTGAATCTGCTTCATGGTTTTCACTTTCTTTGTTCATTTGTTCTGTTTTTAATTCAGCAGGTGAACCTGTATGTTCATAAAATAGTGTGTGTGAGCTTAACTGTGTGTGTTAAAGTAAAACGGAGCATTTTCTGTCAGCTCAGGTTTTATTTCTGCTTTTTTAACCTGTAGTATGTGCTCAAGTGTTTCAGTGTTGGTGTACAGTATAGGCTGCTGCCTGAAGCTGCTTCATGAAAGGCAGCTTCTCATATCAATAAGATCATTTCTGATCTGGATATCATGGTTTCTTCTTTCCTAAGGTCACATTGTTTTGTTGTCTGACATAATACACATTAGTATAAGTACATAAGTACATCTTATTGATATTTATTTTCTCTTGTATTTCTTTACATAACAATTTATATGGATGTAATCCGAAAGTAGCATAAAGTTACATTACTTTTTATTATATTTTTATTAAAATACTGATTACACCTTTTTCCAGGTAACTGCTGTAGTAATTGTGACAGAATATATTTGAGTAACTCTAACAGAGTGGAGCTGGTTCTTTCATCCTCAGGCTGGTAAAGGTGCAGCTAGTTTGAATGACTTTGTATACTGCAGGGCAGCTTGTGGATTTACTCCAGGTGGAACTAAGTCTGATTTAACACTTGATTATATATCACATCATTCATCCAGATCTGTGAAGTAACTAAAGGGATTACATACATGTAGTGGAGTAGAAGTACAATAGTAATCTCTAAATTCTAGTGGGGTAAAATTACAAAGTAGCAAAACATTGAAATACTCAAGTAAATTACAAGTCGAAATTGTACCTAAGTACAGTACTTGAGCAAATGTACTTACAGTAGTGACTTCACACCACTGTGCTTAATACCTCCATGTCACTGAGGTGCATTGTTATTGAAGATCATTCATTCCACACATGCACCTCAGTGAGCGAGGCCCTGCAGAAGGAGCGTCAGTGTTAGCTTAAGGGAAGTTGTTAAAGGCAAGGGTACTCTAACCACACGGGAAGGTCTGCTGGACGGCTCTGCGTGAGAAACCAGCAGGAAGGCCCGCTGGATGGATGGAACCAAAAGAAAGTAAGGTCGCTGCTGAAAGATGAATGACTGCATCACTGTGGAGGAGGGATACAGAGTCTGGATGATAGGCTTCTCAAACACATTGTGGTGTAAGTGGAAATTGTGAGAGAAATGCAGGCAGCCATCCAATTATTGCTTTCAATTAGAAGTTTTACTCGCAATTTACAATAGTTTAATTACAGTTTCAAATGACTTGTCACAAACACGAACAGCCACAGTCGATTATATTCCATTACAGACGACTCATTCACTGTCAGCCACGCTTACTGACAAAGAAACCAATTGTCTTCATATGCATTCCCATTATCCAGTGACTGTGTAATGTTAAGACAACATGCTAACTTTGTGGAGAAAAAGTCTCCAATATTAATGATATTTGATACGGAAGAGGATAAGAGCATGTGAAATGACTCCTGAGATCTTACCAATCTTTTTTTAGTTCTGAGATTAAATTCAGACTTTTGTTTTTCTGACTTTAATTTCAGAACTCCAAAAGAAAAAACCACTATTGGCCAGATTTAATGTGACCCTAATCCTATTCTGTAGATAAATGATACATAATCACAAGATGTTCATGTAATTATGTGGTGAATATATGTAATAAAGCAAATCAATATACCACCACACCATTACAGACTGTCAAAACTTAAAGGTCCATGTCATGCTTTTCCGGTTATTACCCGTCCCCTTGTGTGTTATTGAAGCTTTTTCTGCATGTAAACGGTCTGCAGAGTCACAAACCCTCAAAGTAACATCCTGTAGCGAGTACAACTCTTTCTTCCTGGTCATAGTGACGTAACGGTCACAGTGACGTAACGGTCACAGTGACGTAAACGGGTCACAGTGACGTAACGGTCATAGTGGACGTAACGGTCACAGTGACGTAACAGTCATAGTGACGTAACGGTCACAGTGACGTAACGGTCATAGTTACGTAACGGTCACAGTGACGTAACGGTCATAGTGACGTAACGGTCACAGTGACGTAACGGTCATAGTGACGCTAACGGTCACAGTGACGTAACGGTCACAGTGACGTAACGGTCATAGTGACGTAACGGTCACAGTGACGTAACGGTCACAGTGACGTAACAGTCATAGTGACGTAACGGTCACAGTGACGTAACAGTCATAGTGACGTAACGGTCACAGTGACGTAACGGTCATAGTGACGTAACGGTCACAGTGACGTAACGGTCATAGTGACGTAACGGTCACAGTGACGTAACGGTCATAGTGACGTAACGGTCACAGTGACGTAACGGTCATAGTGACGTAACGGTCACAGTGACGTAACGGTCATAGTTACGTAACGGTCATAGTGACGTAACGAGCTCCTCACTCACTCAGCCTTATATTTTCTCAGCCGCAGCTCCGCGGATCTCCGCACTCACACACAGCCTGACTGTGAGTGTGTGTGTCTGTCTCGCAGACCCCATGCCAGAGTTCCCGTTAGCCGGGTAATTACCGGACTATGACCGGTAAAATATTCTGAAGACCGGAAAATCTAAATCTCTCCGGTCAAATGTCCGGTCAAAATAATTTCCCCTTAGCGCAATAGTTGCGCAACTTGCGCCACTTATGTTATAGTTTTACTGTTGGGTCACTCATTACTGGATCTAAGAGCTGCATGAGACTGACGGGCTGTCAGGAGAGGGAGAGAGCGCTCCGTTTATTATTCCCGTGTTATTATAAATTACTGAACACTTTTGAATGATGTAGTTAATCTACTATAATTAGTTTGTTTAATATCGAATCATATCAATTTGTTTCAAAGCCCAATAAATAACAAAGAAGACCTTTGACCGGCACTTTTCAAATGTTGTCCGGAAGAATTCAACTTTAACGGACATGTTGACCGGCGAAAAAAGATTCTAACGGGACCTCTGCCCCACGCAGCAACCAGGAAACGACCCCAGTAATCCAGCTCACACCCCTCGAGCCTAAAAGGGCGGAGCAGCGAGCCCCGCAACATCCCGCCAACACGGCACCCAGACCCACGCAGCATTCTCATCTGTTTGTCATTACTGGTGTCATTTTCTGGTTGCTAACAAACGCCATTGTAACACCATAATCACTGATGTTCCGCTGTAACGGTGGTGGACTCATCAGAACAGAGTGGGCGAGCTGACCAATCAGAGCACAGTGGGCTCACAGGGGGGGGGGGGGGGCAGGAGCTCCAACAAGCCGTGTAGGACAGAGAGTGAATACACATACTATACAGAGATGCTGTGAGAAACCAAAGTGAGTTTGGAATATTGAACAATGTAAATCTATTCTAGTAGACCTCAACTATGGAATTATGATCAGTAGAAATGGCCATGACATGGGACCTTTAACACAAAGTGTTATATATTTCCAACTTTGACTTGGTGAAATCTAACAATATTTGCATGTGAAATGCTCCTTGTTCATGTTTACTTTTTAAAAATATATTCATTTTTTTATTCTAACGTCTTTCGATACTTAATGACATACTGTGTTTAGGTTCTGGTGATTTGAATCAGCACCTCGGACAGCAACTGTGAAGGCTCATGTGTTGCCATTAGCCGCTTTCACACCAAGTACTTTACTGTACTTAGTACCCCCATGGAACTAAGGTACATATCGCGTTCACACCGGAATAAGTCCCTGAGGGAGGAATTACTTTGTTATTTTGTGTTGCCATAAGTTATTCTCTCTCCGTTGGTGCGCGGGGCTAATGCTAATGCTAATGCCAGCAAAATACAATGGGCAGCTTCACAAAACTGTGCAGTGTTTTACGGGGCGTGTTTGCAATTCGCACCAGCCAATCGAAATTGGTACTTTTTTTCTCCCCAGGATAGTCCCACCTCTCTAGCAGGCACTCAAAAATGGGGGTAAAAGTTCTCGGAAACTAAGCTCTCTTTTTGGTGTGAACGCAAAATTCCAGGCACTATCGGAACTAAAACGGGAAAAGTATGGGGAAAAGTACTCCGGTGTGAACGCGCCTATTGTGGTAAACTTAAAGGGGCCCTACTCTGCTCATGTTCAGGTTCGTAATCGGGAGGAGATACTCCCTCTGGAGGGAACACAGGGATTTCAGCTTGCAGACCTATTTAGAACACACTACAGGAAAGGAAACCAGAATAAACATAATATGGCCCCTTTATCACACCGTATAAACAGTATTTCCAACTCTGGATTAATACATGTAACAATATTGTATATAGAAATTGGTCCTTGTGCACATTTAAAAAAAAAAATTAATTTAGGTTTTGGAATCTTCCTGTCATTCAATCCATAACTACATGCTGTGTTTAGGTTTCTAGTGCTGTGTTTTGTGTTCACGCCTAGACTACTGCAACTCCCTCCTGGCTGGTCTACCTGCATGTGCCATCCGACCTCTGCAGCTCACCCAGAATGCAGCGGCTCGTCTGGTCTTCAACCTTCCTAAATGTTCCCACACACGCCGCTCCTCCGCTCCCTTCACTGGCTTCCGGTAACTGCTAGAATCCACTTCAAGACAATGGTACTTGCTTACCATGCTGCGAATGGATCTGGCCCTTCCTACATCCAGGACATGGTTAAACCGTACACCCCAGCACGTGCACTATACGCTCTGCATCAGCCAAACGACTCATTGCAACCCTCGCTGCGAAGGGGACCCAAGTTCCCATCAGCAGAAACACGTGGGTTTGCTATCCTGGCTCCAAAATGGTGGAATGAGCCTCCCCATTGACATCAGGACAGCAGATAGCTTACACACCTTCCAGCGCAGACTGAAAACTCCTCTCTTTCGACTCCACTTTGAGCAATAGAACTATTAACAAAGCACTTATATACTAATAAAGGACGGGCTTATCTAAAGCCAGTTGAGTAGCACTTGAAATGTTTTTGCTCTATGAAGCCTAATGTACTTATATTGATTCCTGTTTTCTTCAAGGTTGTGTCTTCCTGGTCGAATGTACTTATTGTAAGTCGCTTTGGATAAAAGCGTCAGCTAAATGCAATGTAATGTAATAATGTAATGTAATGTAATAATGTAATAAGTAATGTAATAATGTAATGTAATTATACTGTAATTGTAATAATGTTATATGTAATGTAATGTAATGTAGTGCACATACAGTATCTCTACATTGAGATCAGCACCCTGGACAGCGACTGTGATGACTCATGTTTTTGCTGTTTTGATAGTTTCAAAAGGAAATGTGAAGAAAAAGTGATAATATGTGCTGAGTTAGGACTAGTATTCAATTTAGAACTTGATTTAGGTTTATTAGATTTCAAAATGTATTCGATTTTTGAGTTTGGTGTATAGGTGTTACTATAAAAAAGACAATTCAGTATATTTGTTGTCAGGTCTGTTTCTCTTTTTCCTGTATGCATAGCAATTTGAGGTTTCAACTTGTACTACATGTGTTGTGTACAGCTACCAATGTTACAAGTGTCCTTCTTGTCTATTGCAAGGTTAGTTGAAAAACAAAGTCCCCATGCGACTGTGCAATAAAGAAACAGACAGTAGTGTCCTCGGGGTTCATTGAATACAGTATGGGCACATGCAGCTACCACACGCACCTCTTTGGCCAGTCTGCGGGCTTCATAGTAGGGCCGTGCTTTCTCGATACAGGCACCGAGCTGGGAGCCCTGAGCATTGAGCCTCCTGGCAGAATCAGTGAGGATCCTCCTGTAGCTGGACCTGGCCTCCTGCAGGGAGCACAACACAGACAACACACACATGTCACATTCACTACAATAAACAGTCAATAAACAAACACTACACAAACAACTTCCTCACATCCAGCTGCAGCTCCAGCTTGTTGATCTCATCAACTGGCTTGGTTTAAGTTGCTCCAGCTCATCCTGGAACCAAAAGGGGAAATTAATATTAAAAACATATGTAAAAACAGTACAGAAAAGCTGGACAGATGTCGTAAACTAAGCCAATGATTAGGAGTTCAGTGTGGGCACAGAGAGGCTGTCCATGCTGGGGTACCAGCCTGTGAGAGGAGCAGGCTGGTGCAGTGTGTGCCCATGTTTATTACGCTTCGCTTAGTTCATATGCAGAAGGTTAATGATATATAACTAGCTATTCTGTGAAAATAAAACTACAGTAGCCTATCTCTAATAGCTATGTCGGTTAAAAATGATTACTGGTGTAACATGCCTGAATTCTCGGTCCAATTCCTCCTCCCCTCCGGTGTTTCTCTGGTGCTCCGGTTCGTTCTCACAGTCCGCTTCAATCTCCTCCGCAGGCTCTACCCTCCGCTCCTCTCCGCCTCACATGCCGCCTCTCGCCTCTTCCCCCGGGGTCTCCTCCCGAGGACCGGTCTCGGTTCAGGGAACCCCGAGCCGTTCGGGATTTCACGCGACGTCCCTGGCTCCATTTGAGGCCTGTGCCGGCTGCCGTTTAAATAGCGCTAGCCTCCTGGCTCCACACGGTGTTAGCGGTTTAAGCCACTGGAAACATGCCATTTAAAAAACTATTAATACTTTAAAATTCAAATGTCCACGCTGATCTTGATATATGAAATCCTTTACATGCTAATGCTAGCAAACACGTAGCCTGGCTGCTTTAGTATAGGAGCTCGTGAGACTAACAGTGACACCCCGCAATTATCTTCTTGGGGGCTCTTATTCCGTTTACACCCCTTACACAATTTTGATATGTTTTGTTTCATGGTGTGGCTGTTTTTATGTAGCCTACTAACTTATTTCGTAGATGTCAAATACAATTTAGTCTGTTGCCAGGGGGGTCCCTGAAACTGATTGCTGCCCCCCCCCCCCCCCCCCCCATTACTGACCATGATTGTTGAAATTTAAAGGGCTGTACTACATGATTCACAATACTTAATAATCTCAATATTTTTAAATAAAATAGAAAATAAAAAATGTCCTGCTTGCAACTACTTTTACCACAAGATGATACGTTTCAAGCCAAGTTTCAAAGATAACCATTTTGTTTATGTGGTATTGTTTAAGCATTGCTATCTTTGCAAATCAATAAAATGTCATTCTTAAAGATCCTCCAAACTCACAATTGCCATACTATTCACTCAGTAGTTGCAGTGACATACTTCACAAAGCCAGCCGGCGGTCCCAATATTTTTTATTATTAACATTTCAGTGTGGCATTGCCTATTTATTTGTACCTGTTTACTCATAACTACATGTGTGACATCTTAAAATTAAAATAAATCACAACTGAAATATCAAATTCCTGATTTTCTTCTGAAACGTGTTCCTGAGTAAAGGTCCTAATTCAATTCTTTGTCTGAAACTCTACTTCTGCTGTCTTGGGATGCCATGTGTCAAAGTGCTAGTGTAGTGTTTCATTATTATAAAACCAGAATGCTTAAAAATATTGCAAAGAAAACCACATTTTATATAACTGAATAATTGAAGAGAAAGCAAATACAAATGACTAAATATGTTCCATAGAGGTCAAAGACTCCACTTGTTACTCGTTAAATCAAATGGGCAGAATATATCATTCATATTGATACATTGATTTTTGCAAAGGATATAAGGCAGTATTTTAACTTGGGTTATCTGCAAATGAGTTCTCAATAAGGAAATGAGCAGAGGATTTGAATCCACACTACATGGAAGTTCAACATTTTATGAAACATACAAAATAAGTACATCATCTCCACTTTCCTCCAACAGTGCCCAGAAATAAACAACTGCGATTCAGACATCATCGCGGTTTCACTTCCTGCTGCTACGTGTTGGACTTCTGTCTTTTCCAGAACCTCTTCACCTCGCTGTGTCCCTGTGGACTCACCACCAGCACCCTGTGAGCCACGTCCTGCCACACCAGGCAGCCCATGCCCTGCAGAGGAACAGCAGCATTAACACCAACAGCATCAGCACATACACAGCTCATCCAACAGGTAACTACTGAAGGAGTGAATACATGTTGAGTGGGTTGAAGGGGTCAGGAGATGGAGGTATTGGAGCTATAGCAGTGACTGACTTTGTTGAAAGTGCACACCCGATGACCCTTTATGTGGAAAGGTTTCTAATGTATTATTTTCAACACATAACAAATCACTTTAGGTTAGTTGAAGCAATAATTTAGTTAATTTAAACTTAATAGTAATGCTTTCAACTAAACCTATACAGTTATGTGAAATCTGATGACATTTAGTCAAAGTCAATGTTTCAGTGTAGAAGTGTAGAAGTGTAGAAGTGTAGAAGTGTAGAAGTGTAGTGTGGAGCGTTACTTACAAATGTTATTCTGTTACAATTACTAGTTACCTGTAAGAGAACGTAATCAGTAACCTAATATGAGCATTCAAATATAAAAGTCATTTGATGACTTTCAATATCAAATGTAATGCAAAGGTACAGTTGCAGAGAGGAATAACATCTGATACTTTACAACAGACTCTATTTTGACTAACACTGTAATCCTGCTAGTAATCTCCGTGTTTAGAAATGTAACAGTAATCTGATTACATCTTTTGTTATGTAACTGTAACAGAATACAGTTACCTTTTTTTTTATCCTGAATACTTCACATTTCATTTGTTACTCCACAACCAACAGGCTAAACACAGTGAAGAGTGATGTTGTGATTACTGAGCTGCGCCTGCTCTCAGGTGAGACTGTGCCAGCTGATGGAGTTTGCCTTAATCAATAAACAATCTTAATGAAATATTAAAAGCTTTCTGAACGTCTGAATACTCATCTCTTTTGCCCTATCGATTTATTTGTAGTGATGATGCCACATCTATGCCACAGCAATTACTCACTGATGTACAGTGTTAGGGCTGTTGTCCAAAACTAAGGCCTACAAGTAAGGATGAGTTTTCTCTAAAGCAGCCTATTATGCTTTTGGGTTTTCTCTTTCCTGTAGTGTGTTCTATATGTTGGTGTGCAAAGGCTCAAAGCCCTGTGTTTCTCCAAAGGGGGTTTCTCTCCCACACACTATATATCAGTGGTCTATAGTATTAACAAGGTGTACAGCAGAAGTTATCACTGAGAGCAGGACAGAAAAGAATGTCACTAAATCTAAACTGATTATTAAATCAATATTGTGCTCTTCAGTGTCAGATATGAGAGCGTAACTAACCTGAGCTCTGTCCCGCAGCACCTCGAAGTCCACCTGCGAGAGGAACTGGTTGTAGAGCACTCCTGACGGAGAGGCACAGGGGAGGAAAGAGGTTAAAGGTCAGCACAAGGTCGACACTCATCATCTCTATACTGTGTACCACAGCTCAGTTACAGCTCCACTCTGTAGACGTCAGTCAGCTCACATGCACTTCTGTTGAACCCCATTTATCAAATATAGACCTTTTCTACAGGACAAAGGAACGTTTGACAATATCACTGAAGCTGCAAAGAGAGTCGATTCTCAAATCAAAGCCAAATAATGTTAGGCCCTTAACAACATACACAACTAAAGGCCATCCACTGATAAAAGCATGGTCACTAACCTGCCAAGAGTACACATTGTAAAGCCTGATTCAAAGCGGTTCAATCGGGCTGGGCAGCCACGGCACCTATTCCTACGCTGTTCAAAACTGGGTTGAAAATACGTGCTGCATATCAAATCAAGCGCTCCCTTAACTAACAGCGATTGATATATTATGACTTTTTGGAGAGCCGTCATCCCGACGCAGCGACACGTAATCAAAACATTTGAATCATTCCTGTGATTTTTTCATACTGCCAAAAAAGTAACATTGCCAGGTTTTTTTCTAACACGGTGCAGCCTTCCTTTTTACGTTCCAAGGGTGGTAGCACAACACTGAGCTGAAGGCAAGGCTCTTTTTCATCAAAACCTTTAGAATCATTTCAGCCATAGTTGTGTAAGGAAGATGGTGAACTCACCCTCTGTGAACGTCAGGCGGTCTCTCTCCAGCTCCCACAGTCTGATCTGATCTGTGATGGTGGGGGGCAGCACCGGGGTCTGCAGCACAGGGGGGGGGTGAACACTGAGCCAATTGTATGGTGCTTCTGTACTGCTTTAACCTGTGTCCAGTTTCGTAATCGTATGTTTCATTTGAGTGTGGTTATATTAGCATTTCCTGTATGGTAGGACTCTATTTGGCTTGTTTCTGAGGATTAACTGGCTTTATGGTGACTTTGCAACATCTGTCTAAGGACTACAGATTTTTTAAAAGCCTCTTGGTGCATTTACAGCAATGCTTATAAATGCGTCACTGTTCAATAAACTGGTCAATTAAATAAATGAAAGGCCAACCACTTAGTGTTATAATTATTAGAAAGAAGTGTGAGGAGAGCAGATTGGATGCATGTACCTGTTTGAGCATGACAGGGTGCGCTCTGGTCCGTAGGAAGTGGATAATCTGAAGAGAGAAAAGACTTCACATAAATCTGCAATCCCAGTCAAGATCCCCCTTGATTACCTGACCCCCCACATCTGTAGTAGACCATTGTGTGCAGTATGTGAGTACCTGTTGTGCTGTGATGCCGTTGGCGATGGCTTGCTGCACTGACTCCCTTGTTACCTGGGCAACCACGACGTTGGGGAAGCGATAGAGCATCTCGCTGAAGAGAGCCACCAGAGCGATCTGCAGCTCTGAGTCTGTAACAGTCACAGATCTGTTAGTCTGCACACTGCTCTGCGTTCTGATCAAACACACAGAGCAGGGAATACATGCTGGTACACTTTACATGTGTTGGTATGAGTGCTGTTCAACATTGGGCAATACAAGGCTATTGTTTGTCTCTATATACGTCTGTACGTACATTTGCCTAAGGGCGCCCCAATGTGAAGTATGGCCAAATGCACTTTGATCACCCGGTGCACTAAAACTCTCAAAAGTTACTTTGCACTCTCAATAGCCATATTGGCTACACACTGCAAGTGGCCCTAACAGCTGCGATCGTTAACATGGTGTGATTGTGAACACAGCACCAAACTAATAAAGGTTTTTTTCACTATTTTCCAAAAATACATTACTGGTGTTCAAATAAGGCTGTGTCATATTATTTGGTAAATTGAGCAGACTTTTTTTAATGATTTGGTAGTGCAAATGTTAAACCTTTCTAACTAGCAAGCTAGCAAGCTAGCTCACAGCGTCAATCATCACTTCCTGTGAGGAAACTGAACACTTCACAGTTGAAATTCAAACACTGGCGCGAGTGTTCACAGTGTACAACATAACAGTGTACTAAGGGAAGTATTATAGCAGTGTCCCCCACATTAGCTTTATGCTAAGCCAGTGGTTCTCAAAGTGGGGGGCGCAGAGGCATGACAGGGGGGGCGCGAGAGACCAGGAGGAAAAATGGTTTTTAAAAAAAAAAGAAATCATATTTTGAAAAATTATTGATTCGAAAATAATTGATACAGTACTATTACGTCTGGGTCTCTGTGTTTCATTAAAGCTCGGCTCTGTGTGTGTGTGTGTGTGTGTGTGTGTGTGTGTGTGTGTGTGTGTGGAACAAGCCATTTTGTGTACGTGCGCGAGCGAGAGAGAGAGATAGCGCACCGGTACCGGAGATCGTTGATGTTAGCTTCTGGTGCTAGCGAGCTACGCTAACGGATATAAGGAGTTTTTTCAACAACAAGGTGGAGGAGAGTCCTCTCCTGTGAGACTGAGAGACTCAGTGAGCTAAAGGACTCTCAGTGTTATCTCAGTGGGTCTCAAATGTTTTGGTCACCATTAATGTAAACAATTATTTCCGAGGCACACGTTTATATGATCATAGTTATAAAAAAATAAGAGAATAAATGAAAAACAGGTATGAAATACTATATGACAGTAAAACAAGATACAGTTTAAAAGGGTGATTTGTAAAATATCCATAAAGAAAAAGTAAATCTGTTTCCAGTTCTGTTTCAAATGGGTGCTGAGAGATGTATCCATAGATCTCTTCATTTTGCTCTCAAAGTGCACCAGATTGATGCTTTTAACTTTGATATTTAAAAATCTTCCCGGGGGAGCATGTCCCCGGACCCCCCTATGTGAGGTCCACACACCACCTATAAAAATAGCACTTGACCCCTGCTTACACCTATATGCCGTGAGCTGATTATCGAGCCTTCATTGTAACTGTCGCGGGTACGCTGTGTGTGTGTGTGGGGAGTGTTGCAGTAGAACATTCCTCTGTAGCGCTGGTGCATTAATGGGAAACCCTAAATGTTTGAGCACCCTCTATGAAACGTCAAGCTACCCCACAGTACCCCCAAAATAAATCTCTGGCGCCGCCACTGAGCCTGACTATTTGTGTTGGGGGGGCCCGACTTTTTTTTTTCTCCAAAGGGGGGGCCTGACAGAAAAAGTTTGAGAACCACTGTGCTAAGCTAACCATGTGCTGACTTCGGACCCTCAAACACACATATCAGAGTGATGTTCATCTGATGATCTCATTCTCAATAAGAATGCAACATTGACCTTCTTTCACGTTGTATATCTTGA